>NW_016107375.1:2595682-2602952 GCF_001604975.1 Cebus imitator | reverse complement strand
TGTTGACCAGGATGGTCTCGATCTCTTGACCTCGTGATCCACCCGCCTCGGCCTCCCAAAGTGCTGGGATTACAGGCTTGAGCCACCGCGCCCGGCGGAGTCACTGTTAAGAGGAATGGACACAAATGCTCTGTTTGAGTTCTGGATACTTTCTTTGAGAGCTGAGATGAGAGCAGGGATGGCATTCTCCCATGAGATGCCCTCCAGCCCCCATGGACTATTTACTTTCCAGTCCTGTTAATGATACCTAAATGATGTTGATATAAGTTTAAGAAAATGACAAGAGTATGCATGGCAAAATATTTTGCTATAGCTGCAACCGTTTGTATATAGCTGAAGCAGCTTAAGGAAAGCCAACGAAAACACTGATTAAGCTGACAAAAGAGAGCTTTAATATTAATTTCTGTTTACCAGCAATCATGAAAATGCTGTGAAAATCAATGAATGGATTTGCAACAACATACTCAACTGCAGGTTAAACTCACATTTAATTGTGTAGATTCCAGAATATCCAGCAGTTAATACATCCTATGTGTTAAGATTCTGGAATGGGAGACTAGTTATGGCCCAAACCTGATTTAAACCAAGTACCTAACAACTACACAAAACTCTATTAAGACGAGCAAAAGATTAACCTACTTGGGTAAGTTGGCTTATGAGAATGGACAGAGACATTCTTAAATGTCTGAAATTTGACCAGAATCTACGCACTGCTGCCACCCTGAAAGCAAATCGGTTTTCACTTAGACGCCACTCTCTACCTTCTCTCCCCATCCGCAACGTAGTTCAGTCTCTATCTTTGCTTTCAAAACTCTGACAGACAGGCTTCTATACTCCAAGCAGGGGCCTAAAGAATTCTTATCTGAGGACATGGACTAGCCCCCAAAATAACATTTAATGATACTGATATAAAAGGGCTCCCAAGGACCATTTGATTAAGAAGAATTTCACAGACAAAAAGTGGCAGAGAAGAAATAATTTAAAAGACTATTTGGCTGGGTGCAATGGATCATGCCTGTAATTCCAACACTTTGGGAGGCTGAGTGGGGAGGATCACTTTAGCCTGGTGTTTGAGACCAGCCTGGGCAACATAGCAAGATCTAACCTTGACTGACACACTGACACACTGACACACACACACACACGCACGCACACGCACACACACATGTGGCAATGCATGCCTGTATCCCAGTTACTTGGGAGGCTGAGCTGGGAGGCCTGCTTGAGCCTGGGAGTCAGAGGTTGCAATGTGCTGTAAGCATGCCACTACACTCTAGCACAGGCAACAGAGCAAGGCTCTGTCTCAAAAACAACAGCAACAAAAAGAATATTTGATAGTTTTGAGCATCAGTCTACAGACTAAAATGGCTCTCCAAGTATCCAATACAATTTTCCAATGCACAGCAAATCATGACGTTCCAGAACACAAGGATAAAGAGATCAGAAAAGCTTCCAGAAAGATCAGGTCATATATAAAGGGAGAAGAAAGATGTTTCAGACATGATAAAGTAAAAAATAAAAAAAACCATCTCATATACACCCTTTTCCCAGAAAGCTACAATCATATACGTTCTGCCAACACAAAGTAGTAAACCAAGAAAGAGGAAGACAGGAGCCAGGCTCAACCACATGACAGCAGCAAAGGCAATTCCCAAGACAGCGCAGCTGTGCAGAATCAGTGCACAATGGGTGTGGCAGGCAGCAGGTCTCCACAGAAAGAGTGGAATTGAGAATGTTACCTGATCTGACTATTTGAAGAGGAGTTTTAGAGTTCTGTCAAGAAGTTTGTAGCTGTGTTAGAGAGTGGATATCTGCAACATATAACCAAGAAAGGTCTAGAATCCAGAACATAACAATAAAATATATATTAACAAGAGAAAGATAAATAACTCAATAGAAAACTAGCAAGACTCTAACAGGCACTCCTAAAAGAGGAAATCTAAAGGCTAATAAACATATGAAACATGCTTATCCTTATTAGTAATCAAGGAATTACAAATAAAAGTATAATAAGATGCCATTACAAAACTGACGAAACTATCAAAACAATTTTTTTATAAGTATGTAAAGCAATAGGATTTCTCATACACCAGTGGCTAGAGTGTAAAATGGTAGCACCCCCATGGAAAATAGTTTGGCATGATACACAACACCCAGCAATTCCACTATTGGGTAAACACCCCAGAGAAAGGTATGTACATGTGCTTACTTATTATTGAAACTATATATATTATGTTTGTTTGATAATTTAATTATTGAATGTCTTGCTAAATATAAGTAATACAAGGACAGGGATGGCAGCTCTTCCGTTTACTTGAGCCAAGCACTGTGAATTATAACAGCTATTCAAAAAATATTTATGGAACCAAGTTGAATCAGAAAACACTAATAAGACAGTAGAAAACTTAGCAAAAAAATTTTTTTTAAAAGGACAGAAAGCAAAAGTTCACAGACCTGTAAAAAATGTTCAACCACACTAGTAATTAAGGAAATTAAAATATGATGATATACCATTTTTGCTATAAAAAGACATTAAAATAATTACACTGCTCAAAGCTGTAAAAGTACACAGATCCTCTCATGGGTCACTTATAGAAATATAATATGATATACAGATGCATACATTCTTTTTTTTTTTGTGAGACAGTTTCTCTGCTGTTGCCCAGGCCAGAGTACAATGGTGTGATCTCAGCTCACTGCAACCTCCACCTCCTAAGTTCAAGTGATTCTCCCGCCTCAGCTTCTCAAGTAGCTGGGATTACAGGCATGAGCCACCACGCCTGGCAAATTTTAATATTTTTAGTAGAAACGGGGTTTCACCGTGTTGTCAATGCTGGCTTTGAACTCCTGCCTCAAGTGATCCACCCACCTCAGCTTCCTAAAGTGCTGGGATTACAGGCGTGAGCCACCGTGCCTGGTCTACACGCATAAATTCTATAGTTTTTCTGGAAAGCAATTTGGCAACTTGTGTTGAATCTTGAAAATAAAGATGTCCTCTGACAGTAAAAACTAGTAAAATTCCAGCTTTAAAACCATACCAAAAATGTAATTTTAAAATATGAGATAAAACTTATTTAAAAACTGTTCATCCATTATGAATTGATATAAAACACTGGAAATAAATGAGCAAAAAAGGGATAATGATTAAATATATTTTAGGATGCAAACATAGGCTAGACAGAAATTAAAATGTGAGATTTTCAAAGAATTGATAATAACAGAAAAATGCTCATGTTCTAAGTGGCATTATAAAGAGCTAATGGCAGAACTTTATTCTAATGGCAGAATAAAGAACTGTATGAAGTATGACTTCAATTTTATTAAATATGTATGCATATATACAATAAACACACACACAGATTACCACAACTATTATAGCAAAATAGACTGCAAATATAGTTAATGTTGAAAGAAGAAGCTCTTACTATTATAGTTCTTACCAAGGCTTATTAAACATTCTCTCCTTTAACACTTAAAAAAGAATAATAATAGATAACTTTATACTTACCAGATCAACATTTTGCATTATATCCTGAAATGAAGGATGAGTTCGAAATTGTTCAAAGAGATCGCGTTTGTACAGCAGGGCATAAACCAAGTTTGGGTTGTGGTGAAGGGAATTTGTCAGGCAGGAGTTGATGATCTCTAACATCATTCGAATCACTTCTTCGATGACATTTAGGTCTTGTGCCTTATAAAGAAAGGAAACCCCAACACAGAGTCAGTCTTTTTCTCTTTGCATTAGAATTAATCAACATAAGAGTAATTGCCATAAAGTTATAACAGCATTGGAAAGATCATGCAGAGAAGCTCATCAAGATGATTTCTGTCAAGACTCTTAATAATGAGGTTTGTCAGTTACTAAAGAATTTGGGTTAACATTTTTTGAACTTAATATGGTGATAATTAGGAATTTCATATAATAAATTACAGACTTACCAATCTAGAGGGACATTTGGTGCTTACTCAGCTCATTTAATAGATCTGTATTAGATCCATATTACCCTAAATTGTTAGACTTCCATGATTTAGAGTAGTGCCCATTCCAAGAAAAATGCCTAATTCAGAAAATGACTTCATTTCTCTACACTGTCATTTCAGTTTTTATATTTCAGATAAACAAACTATGATTTTGTCACTGTTTCCTTGGAGTGAACAGTCTTTGGGAATCTGAACATAAAATAGTTACCAAACAGCAAAGCTCAAAGTAAGCAATCAGCAAACCTCTTGGAAGAAAAGGGCAATGGAAAGAGCAAGCACATGGGCATATACAATAGACTTTCCTCTCCTCTCCAGTTTTCTATATTTGACAGCTGAAGCAAAAATTATAACATGGATGTGGTTCTCAATGTATGTAAAGGAATATCTAAGACAATCATAAACAAGGATGGATATTTAAAGGGACAAAGGTTTCTACATCTCACTTGAACTGGTAAAATGTCAACACTACTAGACTGTGATAAACTATATACATATAATGTAACATCTAGAGCAAATCTTCCTGACAAGAAACAAAAATACCACCTCCCAAAGTGCGGTGGCTCACACCTGTAATCCCAGCACTTTGGGAGGCCAAGGTGGGTGGATCACTTGAGCTCAGGAGCTCCAGCCCAGCCTGGGCAACATGGTGAAACACCATCTCTACAAAAAATACAAAAATTAACTAGGCATGGTGGGACACACTTGTAGTCTCAGCTACTCGGGAGGCTAAGGTGGGAGGTTGGCTTAAGCCTGAGAGTTGGAGGTCACAGTGAGTTGAGATCGCTCCACTGCATTCCAGCCTGATTGACAGAGCCAGACCCTGTCTCAAAAGCAACAACAACAACAACAACAAAAACCGCAAAAAACTACAGATATATCAAAGTGGGATTCTAAAATAATTTCCATACAGGAAGGCAGAAAAAAAGGCAAATAAAAAAGGGGAAACAAACTAAAGACAGAAAGTAAAATGGTAGTTATCTAGTGATAACTACGTTAATTGCAAATAGTCTGCAATAGTTAAAATCCAAGGCTTGGCAGAGTGGACTGAAAGTACACTACCCCACTATATGCTATATATGAGAAACTTCTAATATAGTTAGGTTGAAAGTAAAACGACGGAAAAAGACGCTTATGCAAACATAAATCAAAAGAAAGCAGAAGTGGCTATCCAGTGTGCCATATCTTTAAGGAATTGGTTCCAGGACATCCCCCTACCTCGGAAATACCAACAAACTGCAGAAGCTCAAGTCCCTTATATATAATGGCATACTATAGTTGCTCACTCCACCCATAGATTCAAATAATCTGTAAATGTGAAATCCAAGAATATGAGGGGCCAACTGTATGTACTTTAAATCTGCGTTGGTTGAATCCATGCATGCGTAATATCCAAAATATGGAGGACTGACTTATATTATTATCAGGTAAAGTAGACTTCAGAGTCTATATAACCTGTAAAATAAAAAATATTGACTATCTGGCTCTTGAGCTTGAAATCCCAACCTCAGGTGATCTGCCTGCCTTGGCCTCCAAAGTGCTTGGATTACCGGCGTGAGCCACCACTCCCGGCCAACTATCTGGCTCTTAACAGTAAAAGTTTACTTCCCCTGCTTGAGAGATGAAAAGATATGCCTATTTCCATACAATTTATCTGTCTTTCTTTTCTTACTTTTTTTGAGTCAGGGTCTTACCCTGTCACCCAGGCTGGAGTGCAGTGGTGCAATCCTAGCTCACTGCAGCCTTGAATTCCTGGGTTCAAGCAATTCTCCCACCTTAGCCTCCCAAAATGCTGGGATTAAATGGGTAAGCCACTGAACCCAGCCTCTGCCTCTATTTTCTTAAATACAATGTCTAACATTCAGTTGAAATGCATGAGACACACAAAAAAGCAAGTAAAAGAATCCATGCTGAAGAGATAAAGTCATCAGCAGAATATGACACAGAGATAAAAGATTCTGAAAATATCAAAGAGGGAATCTAAAAGAACTATGATCTACCAAATTTGTTTGAATTAATGGGGAATTTCAGCAGAGTTAAAAAACTATAAGAAAGAGACAAATGGTAACGCTAGAAGTTTTGTAAAATGTGGTAACTGCAGTTAGGAATGCCTTAAATAGATTCAACAACAGACTGGACAGAGCTTGGGAATGAACTGCAATCTTGAAGGCAGGTTAACAGAAATTGCACAAACTAACCCTGCAAAGAGAAAAAGGAGTGAGAAAACAAGACAGAGAGTCTAATGAGGGCTGTAAAATAATATAAAATACATTAATATACATGCAATTAACTCCTAGAAGGAAAAGAGAGAAAGAATGGGCAAAAGACATATTTGAAGAGATAATGAATGAGCATTTCCTATAAATAATGAAAAAAAAATCAAACATATTTAAGCACGTCAGAAAATACCCATGGTCACCCCACCCCTAAACAAAAACCAAAAGAACCCACATACTTAGATCCATCAAATTTAAATTATTAAAAACTAAAGACAGAGAAAATCTTGAGGGTCGCTAAACACACACACACACACACACACACTACAGAGGTACAAAGATAAGAATCACAGCTGACTGATGAGAAATGATGCAGTCCAACCTAAATGCAGTGGCATCATCAAAGCACTGAAATAAAACAACAGTCAGCCAAGAATCCCATACACAGCAAAAATATCTTTCAAATATGAAGGTGAAACAAATACTTTTTCAGACAAAAATAAGCTGAGATTATTTATTACCTGCACTATGCAAAATATTAAAGGGATTTCTTCAGGCAGGAGAAATATGAAACCAGACAGAAATGTAGATGTCCACAAGGGAAGAAAGATATTTTTCTTATTTTTAATCATTCTAAAAGAGAATTGACTTCTAAAGCAAAAATAGTAGAGATGTATTATAGGTTTATGGCATATTATAACATGTAAAATATATCATAACATTCTGCTGATGGGCATCCAATATATATCCAGTTTCCTTGTTTCTATGAATAAGGCTGATAAGCCTCCTGGGGAATGTGTTATATATGGGTACTTTCATGTCTCTGGGATAGATTCCAGGAGAGGGATTGCTGAAAAGGCTGTATTTGTAATGTTAATAGATGCCATCAGATTGTTTAGGGTGATGAAAATACATTTATACTGGCAACGTAGGAAGGCCCTTTCTACCATTTTCTCATGGACAGCAGGCGGTGGCTCAAGCCTGTAATCCCAGCACTTTGGGAGGCCGAGGCGGGTGGATCACGCGGTCAAGAGATCGAGACCATCCTGGTCAACATGGTGAAACCCCGTCTCTAC
>NW_016107375.1:2564722-2595397 GCF_001604975.1 Cebus imitator | reverse complement strand
CTAACCATTTTTTCAAGTGAGTTGTTTCCTTATCAATTTTTAAGAGTTCCTTTAATAGTGTAACTCTTGACTTTTAAGAGTCACTCATTTTGTCTAAGTTTTCACATTTATTAATCATAACAGTTTCTTATGGTTTTAAAAATCTGTGTTTATAGTTATGCCTCCTTTCTCATTTCTAAGATTGTTTATTTTTACTTTCTCTTTTTTCCAAGGTAAAACTTACCAGAGGCTTTACTGTTTTTATTAGGGTTTTTTCAAAAAACTAGTTTTTGCTTTTTCTCATCATTCCTTTATTTCTCATTTCATTAATCTGGACTTCTTTACATAATTTAACAATATTTATCTTCAGGCTTTCTCCTTTTTCTAACATCAGTACTTGAGGCTCTAAATTTACTATTTGGCCACAATCTCCAGGTTTTGATATGTAGTATGTATCATTAGTTACCTATTGCTGAATACAAATTACCTCAAAACATAGCTCCTTAAAAAACTAATATGCATGTGGGTCAAGAATCTGGATGTGGCTTAACTGGGTACCTCTGGCTTATGGTACCCTCCAAGGCTGCCATCAGAGCCTTACAGTTATCTCAAGGCATGCGTTGGGGTAAAATGCACATCCAAGGTCATTCTCATGTCTGCTGGCAGGCCCCAGGTTCTCACCAGCTCTTGGCTGAAGACATCAGTTCCTGGTCACGTGGGCCTCTCCATATGGCAGCCCACAATGCGGAAGCTGGCTTCACCCAGAGGGAATGAGTTGAGAAACGGTAAGAGTGGGCATCAAGATGGACACCAGAGTCATTTGTAACCTCATCTCAGAAGCAACATGTTACAGCTTCTGCTCTATTCTATTTGTTAAAGCAAGTCATTAAGTCCCTCCTACATTCTAGTGAGGGGATTATACAAAAGCATGACTACAAGGAGGAAGGGCTCACTGGGAAACCATCTACCTTAAGTTTTGTTCTAAGAACAGTCATCCCTCTTTATCTACGGGGAATACATTCCAAGATCCCCAGAGGATTCCTGACACTGTGGATAGTACTGAACTCTAGATATACTGTTTATTTCTACACATATATACCTATGATGATAAAGTATAATTTATAAATTCGGCATAGTAAGAGAGTAACAGCAACAACTAATAATAAAATAGAACAATTATAATAATATGCCAGCATCACTAATCTTGAGCTTTGGGACCATTAAGTAAAAGAAGGGTTACGTATAAGCACTGCGACACCATGACAGTGGATTTGATAACCAAGACTGCTACTAAGTGACTGATGGGCAGGTAGTGAAAATAGCATGGATTACACTGGACAAAGGGATAGTTCACGTCCTGTGCTGAACAGTGTGAGATGTCATCACACTACTTAGACAGCATACAATTTAAAACTTATTATTTCTGGAATTTTCCATGTAATATTTTCAGAGCACAAATGACTGTGGACAACTGAAACCACAGAAAGCAAAACTGTGGATAAGGGGGATTACTGTTTATAATAATTTCTATTGAAACTTTTTCTTTAATCCATGAGTTATTTAGTTTACAACAATTTAAAAAATGTGACTACACCATGATATTAGTGAATGTGGTCTCTATGATATTAAATCTTTGTAATGTTTTTGAAGTCTCTCTATTTAGCGCATAGTCAATTTTTACAACATTTTATAACAGATATTATAACAAGTTCCCATTTCCTGAAATGTTATTAAAAATGACTACTTTTTAGATCTTCTATATCCTTACTTTTACGTGTAACTGATCTATCAGTTTCTGATAGACTTGTGTCAAAACTTCCTATGATTAAAGAATTATCAATTTCTCCATGTGACTTATGTATTCAAAGGGACCACAGGTTCATGATTGTCATTTTTTAAAAAACATTTTAGTCATTACATGTTGTCTATATTGTTTCTTAAACACTTTATTAAAGTGTCTGTTTACTGATATTTTCTTACTACAGTATCTTCATTTTGTTTAGCATTTACTATGTGTATCTTTCTCCAGTCTTTAATTTTTAAGTGTTCTGTAGTGAAAGCTGAAAATGCATATAGTTAAAAGTAAGTATCTGGCTAGGATTTGTAATTTTTTTTTTTTTTTTTTAGGCAGGGTTGCTCATGCTAGAATGCAGTGGCAAGACACGAGCTCACTGTAGCCTTGGAGGCGTGGGCTCAAGCGATCCTCTCACCTCAGCCTCACAAGTAGCTGGGACCACAGACATGAGCCACTGAGACTGGCTAAATTTTTATTTTTGTAGAGACAGGGTCTTGCTATGTTACCCAGGCTCATCTCAAACTCCTGGCCTCAAGTGCTCCTCCTGCCTCAGCCTCCCAAAATGCTGGGATTACAGGCATGAACCACCATGCCCAGCTTATATTTTAATCTAACTGGATAATCTATAGTTTTATATTTTAGTCTAACTGGACTTTAAGTGAGTTTAGTTCATTTACATTTATTGTTACTATTGGTATCTTTGCACTGATCCCCACTGTCTTATTTTGTGATTCCTGTAGCAGGCATCTACGGGTGTTAACAAACTACCACAAAATGTAGCAGCTTAAAACAGCAATAATCATTCATTTTGTTCTCTGAGTTGGGCTTAATGATAACAGCTTGTCCCTGTTTTATGTGGCATTACATGGGGGCTAGCCTTCATGACAGTTCAACGTGGCTGGTAAATGGTGCTAGCTGTGAGCTAGGTGCTGTGGATCAAGGTCTTTGATTCTTCCGCACATGGCCTCTTCCAGGTTGCATGAGCTTCCTCACAGTATGCAGGTTGCAAGAGATGTCATTTTGAAAACAACTTAGTGTCACTTCTACCATACTCTATTGGCTGAGGCAGTCACAAAGGCCTACGTGGGTTCAAGTGGAGGGAATACAGCCTCCCTTACCTGATGAGGGAATAGCAAAGTTCTAAATATGTGGGGCAGGAGATATTGTAGTCATTTCAGAAAACATAACCTGCCACATTTCCATTTATCATCCTTTATCTCTAGTTCATTTCTTCCTACCTTGCCTTCATTTTCTAACCTCTGTTGAATTGATAAAGCTTTTTATTACCTTGCTCTGCCTTTTCCTCTCATTGGTGTGAAGTCTAAAGATAATATTTCTATTCTTGTAAGGGCAGATCTTATATTTGAAACATAAGCTCCAACTTTTAAAGTACTGCTATCCATCTCCTAAATAAGATTCAAGGAGGTTAATATACTTTCATTCCTCCTTGAACAGCAGCCTGAGACTTTATCCACCTTCTGTGTTATAGTTGCTTAGATTTTTAATTTCTTCTTAAAAAATATAAATTGATTTTTGAAAAGCCAATGGTTAAATTTACATATTAATTTCAGTACATAGCATTGTTTCTTGCATTCTCCTTTACAGATCCACTTTTCTTCCACTTGAAGTACATCCTTTAGTAGTGCTTTCAGTGAGGGTCTATAAATAATAAACCCTGTTAGGCTTTGAACGATGGACATATGTCTTTGTCGCATTCACTCTTATATTAAATTTTATCTGGGTGTAGAATTCTAGTTATTTTCTTCTGCATTTTAAAGATATTGTTTCATTTTATTCTGATATCTATTTTTGCAGTTAAAAAGCTTATTATAAATGTAACTAGTATTCCCCTGTAGATAACCTGTTTTTTCTTTTTGATAGCTTTTTAAAAAGATTTTATTTTCATCCTTTAATTCAGGGGTTCCCAACCCCTAGGCCACAGACCAGTACCAGACCACACAGCAGGAGGTGAGTGGTGGGCAAGCGAGCAAAGCTTCATCTGTATTTACAGCCATTCTTCATTCCTCACATTACTGCCTGAACTCCACCTCCTGTCATATCAGTGATGGCATTAGATTCTCTTAAGAGTGCAAACCCTATTGTGAACTGTACATGTGAGGGATCTGGGTTGCACACTCCTTCTGGGAATCTAATGGCTGATGAACTGAGGTGGAACTGAGGAGGTGATGGTAATGCTGGGAACAGCTGCAAATACAGATTAACAAGCTCAGTGCTCCCCTTGATTCTACATTATATTGAGTTGTATAATTATTTCATTATACATTACAATGTAATAATAATAGAAACAAAGTGCACAATAAATGTTATGCACTTGAATCATCCTGAAACCATCAACCAGTCCATGGAAAAATTGTTTTCCACAAAACCGGTCCCTGGTGCCAAAAAGGTTGAGGACCGCTAGTTTACATTCTTCAGTTTCACAATCACAAGTCTAGGTATTGGCTTATTTTTATTTTTATTGATCTTGCTCAGTATATTTGGAGTGCACTTTTGGCCTGACAACCTAGTCTCTTCCATAAAGATAACTTGGATAATCTTTTCTAGTTATTATCTTCCAATTTATTAACTCTCTTTGATAGTGTCCAGTATAGATCAATCTTGTCTACTAAGCTTTGAATTTTAATGATGATACTTTTCATTTTAAGCTTTCTAGTTAACTAGTTCTCTCTTACAGTCATGTTATTTCATTTCTTTGTTTTTATTGTACAAGTATTCTTTTTATGAATATTATTCCTTCATTTATCTTTGAGACTCCTCAAAGTATTTCCAAAATTATTAGTTTTTAATTCTACTTAAATTTACCTTAATTATGATAATCTGTTATCTTTTTATTGTTAGATTTCAGCATGTATTTTGTTATGCAATCTTATCTAATATGGTTTAATACTTCCAATCTATAGGTGGCTTCCTGGAGTTTCAGACTGAAACCAGGTCTCACAATTGGTACCTCGCTGCTCCTGCCCTGCAATCGCCCTAAAGACAGTGCTGGCAGGGTCTGTCACCACGCCAGTATCAGTTTACCTAAAGATCCCATGGTGAGGCTCTTTCTGTGTACTCCTGCCTCCCTAGACATAGAATTTAACTGTTATTATTAACACATTTATTCAGGCACTTTATTTCAATAAAGGATCTAGTCCAGCTCCTAATTTCTAGCAGGGAACCTGGCACTAGTGTCCTGCCTACAGTAGCTGAGCTCCCAACCATTTCTCCTCCTTCCAGCGCAGCAGGCTCACTGTTTTGACTGCTTTTTCTGTTTTTGGTTGATCAAGAAATAGCTGTCTCATTTTGGGAATTGGCTATGTGTTTGAAATGTTTTCTTTTTATGATTCATCTATTATTGTTATGTTTTTGAAGCAAAGAGGAGGAGATAAGACTTCAAGTTTGGAACTAACAAGATAATCTTGACCAGAGGTTCTCTGAATTATATTTGCTTCTCATTTTGGTATTGAACTAATCCAGAAGAAGGAAGAGACTTCTAGCTTCAGAATTCTCTCTCATGGTTATTTAAGGGCAACCCAATGAAACAGCATGACTACTTCAGAAATTTAATCAAGTGAAAATATTAGCTTTCTGTAGAATTTTATTTTCATATATATTTTATACACTCACTTATGCTAAGTATAAGCCCTGATATATGAAACTTATACTTCAAAAATTATTTATCTGTGGATAGCTTACAATTTCTGCTTTCAAACACATTGAGAGTTTATTCTCAATGTTTAAATAAGTAATTTGCTGAAAGAAACCGGGTGACATACCATCTCCTAAATAGGTACCTGCTAGTTCAAACCCAGGCTAAAATATTGACCATTTATTTTATTCCCAAGAAAGGGAAAGTATAAAATAAAAACCTTAGGCCAGGTATAGCAACTCATACCTGTAATCCTAGCACTTCGGGAGACTGAAGCAGGAGGATCACTTGAGGCCAGGAGTCAAAACCAGTTTGGGCAACTGAGCAAGACCCCATCTCTACAAAAAAAAAAAAAATTAGCCAGGTGTGATGTGGTGGTGCATGCCTATAGTCCCAGCTACTCAATAGGCTGAGATAGGAAGATTGCCTGAGTTTAGAGGTTTGAGACTGCAGTGAGCTATGATCATGCCACTGCACTCCAGCCTGGGCAACAGAGTCAGAACCTGTCTCAAAAACAAACAAACAAACAAAAGAAAGAAAGAAAGAAAGTAAGAAAGAAAGAAACTATATTAATAAGCATGCTCTACCTTAGTTTTTACTTTGCATGAATCTGACTAAAGGCTTTTTAAGAGTTATACTAGCCCTCTTATTTTTAAAGGAGTTATTGGGTATTTTACCTAACCCCTCTTATATTGTTCCTGTGACAAATTCTAATATTATCTTTTATAGGTTATATTCAGTTGCAGATTTATAAATTAAATGATGAGAATATATGGTTTCTAGCATTACTCAAATTGACAAATTGACTAACAATATACTATGGGAAGTTACAGCAAACACATTTTATATGATACCATATTTGGCTGGACTGCCATGCTAGAAAGAGTCTTTTATATTTTAATGTATAAGTATTTTGAAAAAAAAATGAGAAACATAATTCAGAAATAAGTTTAAAGAATAGCTAATTTTCTGTCAACATTTGCTTTAATGTGTAACACTCTAAATAATTTAGGTTATTAAAATTTCAATATAAAGGATCCCTATAAACCCCAGTATAAATACCCTTTTTATGAGGTTAAAAATAGTTTCCTTTCTGCTTATACCCAGGGGTGAAATTCCACATATTTGACAACTAGTTGGCACTGCTAGTTCTAGCGGAGGCAGGTTGAGCACAACCAGGACAGCCCGACTAAGCTGCATTGGCTCGATGTCAGTGGTAGCAGTGACACAAGTACTCTCAAGAACTTTCTTTCAAGAAAGAGAAATAAGATGACGTTTCCTTGAAATCAGGTCTACGTTAATTGGTTCTACTATATTCCAAACACGATGCCAAGAATTTCTACTTTTTTCAATTCAGCAATTCTTTAATTTACTTCTGACTAATTCAGTTATTATCTAAGCAACTAGAAAGCTTAGAATTTGATCAAAGAATCATAAAATCATAAAACACACTCAGAAAATACAAAAGACACTAACGTCGCTCCCCTTAATGCTAGAATCCCTTCCATAAAATTCATACCAAGTGGTCAACCAGCCTATCCCTGAATACGGAACACTTTTGAAAGGCCCCTGGTTCTTTCTATGCAGTACGGAAAGCTGTTGCCGTTTAGCAGAAGTCCATCTCCCTACTCCTACTCATTGGTCTTCAGTCTATTCCACTGTCATAGCTATCATCTTCTTCTCAAGCCCATCAGCAATTTCAAGTGTCCCTCATCACAGCCTGGTTTAAAGCCTTCTCATCATCTTATTCACATTTTGCTAGATGTCTAGCATTTGGACTGTTTTGATCACAGATGTAATTCTGTGTATCCCATTATCTCCATTAAGACACATAAGTATATATGCATTTGTAATCCTTGCAACTAAGTCATTTTTATTTTTAAGTGACAACAGTTCTCTGCTAACCACTACTTTAATTATCCTTTATGGAACGGCCAGAGTTCCTACTGTTGTAAGTCGTTTCCTGTAGACCACGCTCTGGAACCTCCCATTGGCGTTGGAAGATCAACTACAGCTTCTAGGCACTGAGTAGATCATGAAATATTCACCAGCCACAGGGGTAAATTATGTACCTACCTTGAGACTCTGATTAACTAAAAACGAAGATCAAATTTTTGGCTAATTCTAATTGCTAAAGGAAACTATCTCAGCAATTAAATTTCCCAGTTATTTGAATCTTCAACTTGCTGCTATGCTACTACTGGTGCAGGTATCCACTACACATGGTAATAAACAAATGAAATCCTTTACGTTTCATTTTTTAAAAGCATTATTGGGTTATAATCACCACTTGTGAAAAGAAGAAAAAGTGTGAATTTGGAGTTTCTTGAAAAGTATAAAACCATCCAAATTTCATTATTTAAATAGACCTTAAATGTTACCTAATCTCATTATTTTCGTGTCAGAATTTCAAATGGTCTTTATTTGAAGACCATTCTATTTGGTATCTTTTTCATAAAGTTTAAATGACGTAGCATTTGTAAAGTTCTTAAAACAGTGTGTAACACAACAGTAAGCACTATGTGAGTGATATCCAAAACATCCACGGATATATTATCAAAGTATTTTCAAGGAGAGAAATCATTTTAACTTTAGACAGTATCATAAAATAAACAAAAATATAAATGGCTTTTCAAAGTTGAAATTACTGTTAAGTGCAAAGAACTCAGAACCCATGTTTTTTAGTTTTAAATGTTAAGTCCAAAATCCCACTCTTATTAATTTATAAAAGTAGTCAATGTATAGAAAAACTGACTTGCATTTATGAAATAAGATTTTACAGAAGACACACTTTTGAATATTAACCATATTTCCTCTGTATTGTGTCAAAATTGGCTTTGTCAGAGATATAATCTGATGGCTCATCAGTAGAGCAGCCATGCTATTTTCCTTTCAGTGCATACAGCTTCTATAACAGGAACAGATCCCAGATCAAACAGGCTTTCTCCTCCAAAAAATGGGCATACTTATTTTACCACAGACAATTTCAAATGTAAAAACAAGAAAAGGACCCCATTTTCAGATGTTTCTGATACATCATACATGTTGGGAATGAAAGCTCAACAAATTCTATGCTACATAGTAATTTCACATCAAATAGACAAGTTGGCAGTTGTGGGAATGTTTTACCTTCCATAAGAGTCAGTTGCCTCTCATTCTATAAACTTCCTTTTCCTTTTAAGAGGGAATTTATACAGTTAAATAGTTTCAAGTCTTTATTTTTAGTTTCCTTAAGAGAAGCATATGTATCTTGTTTGTATTAGTTTTGGGGGGATTCCAAGAGAGTTGTCTAAATTTCCTGCATTTTCAGCAGAAAATAAAACCTTCAACAAAATTAATGGGATTTTGGCAAAAGGCGGGAGTAGGGGGAGGAAATGCACAGGCAAGGTTCTCTTTAAAGTTAATGCGCCAGTGGCCTTCAAAGGCAATCACTTGGTGATAGACTCTTGTTATCTTTACGTTGTTAATTCACTGGCGCACACACTGGAAAGCTTTGTGGCCATGTTATTTCTGCCAGAACAGGATTTGTCCCAAAATACTGAGCTTCTGATAGAAAGAACAGGTTTTACATTACACACAAAATCACAGCTGAAGAATAAATCCCGTGACCTAAAAAGACAATGGGTAACCTTAATAAAGTGGTTGGAGGGGGGAAAGGAGAGAGTCTTTACAGCACCACCGGTCTTGTGCGGGAATGTAAAACCATGTGGTCTTTTTCTACACTCCTTGGACGTGGTTTGAATGAGACCCATGAGCCTCAACCACAACACTCTGGGAAGTTGTTCTTTAACATACAGTACCGCAAAGGCACTGGAGTCAGGGATAAGAGAATGGTGGCTGCCAGGGGACACTGGCTAAAGTCACATTTTTCTACATCTGAAGAGCCAGAGAAACTCACACAAAAAAGAATGTTCTGATGGAAACCCCACAAAGCTGCAGCCCCTGACAATCAGATTACATTAGCAGGCCACTTGTGCTGGGCAGAACTTGGGGTACAGAACGGAGTTTCTCACCCTTCTTCAGGCCCCCTGCCAGCAGAAGAGACAAGCACATACCAGAGGTTGGGGTTCTGTTTTTAAAAATTCAGCGTTTTACCTTACGTATTAGTGTTCATTTTCATTCTTCTTAGAATATATTGGTGTTTTATTAGAAAAAGAAATCCCTTTCCACAGCCTATGAAAAGTAAAATCTGAGTAAAACAATACTCTAGGAAGATGTGTCTTTTTTTTTTTTTTTAAATGGCTTTAACTTTCTACTGAGTGCCTCCTCTCATCCCAATCTGAGACCCAGGAGTCCCAGCACTGCCAATAATTAGCTGTGTGATCTTTGCTACATCACTTACTTGAGTTACAGGTTTTATTTGCAAAAATAAGTACTTACGTGATTTTTAAAAACCCCTTCCTATTCTCAAGTCTCACCTTCATAAAGTATTTAGACAATACTGAACTTGGAAGGCAAATTTTATTAATATGACCAAAAATGTAATTAATTGAAAAGTATTCAGGGTAACTTCAAACTTAAGAAAAATTCAGAATTCAGATTACTCTGCCACCTTGAATAGAGCCATTATTAGTTTTCAGAAGAAGAAAAAAACCCAAAAACTTCTACAAATAAAAATGCACAAAGCTAAGTTGCAAAATAATCATTCACCAACCCAAGGAACCTATTAATTCTTCCGTTTTCAATATATGCTATTTATCTTTGATACTGTTCATACACAGAAGGGAAATAATCTTGAAACTTGTGTGTCATGGATTATACGTTGACTTCAGAGACCTATGACGCTTGATGCCTTTTTTTCATTCTTTCTTGGGAAGAAGAGTCAGTGATGCCAAAAGAAGCAGTAAAGGGTCACATATAGGGGTGCAATAAGCTCAAGTTAAAAATAAAGGGAGAAAAAACTCCAAGTCCATGGAGAGAAGCTCCAAATTGGGTTCTAGTCCCACTTTTGCCATGGACAGGGCAAGTCACTTTCTCAGGCCTCAGTTCCTTCAAATGTAAGACAAATAGGCTCTCTAGGGGCACTTGGGGACACATTATAAGGAATCTGGGCTGTGGTTTCTGTGTAGAATGTGGACAGTAACAAAGAATGACTCTACTTAATGAGGATTAAAAAAACAGATAATTTAATAAATCTTAAATCTTCTTCGGAGACCTATGGCTTCAGAGACCTAAGTTCATCAGAATATAATTTCACAAGGCAACCAGAGAAATGAATTCCAATGAGGGCCAAGTCCCTCTTCTAAGGGAAGAAGGAACACAAACACTCACCTTTGGCTGAACATGGAAGGAGAAAGTAATGTCCACAGAAGTGACTAAGAAGAAAGCAGCTAAAATGCTGATGAATTACTAAAGACTAAGTGTGGTCTAATGTGTCAGTCTTGAAACCTGAAGCCCAGATGCAAGAGATTTTATATTTGCTTAAGAGCTCTTTCTCACTATCCTCTACTAGGTGCTCATGAGAAAGACTGGTATGGAGCAGGAGATTGAAGAGGGACCCTCTACCACTGCTCAAGCTTGCAGGAGGTGATGACTGCTGCTGGGGACAGGCTCCAAGACTTGCTTGCCTCCTTCACCCTTCTCTCGAGCTAAGAAAAAGCCTTATGCTGAAAGGCAGCAGCAGCAGCAAACCCCTTGGCCTGTAGCACAGGCAAATTTTCATTGTCTCTAGGGCCTTGCAAAGGCAATCACTTGGTGATAGACTCTTGCTATCTTTGTGTTGTTAATTCACTGGTGCAGAAGGTAGAAATATAACTTGTCTGCCCCTGAACAAGAGGTAGGAAGCTCTCTCGCCTCCAGGACATAAAGATCCAATCCTGTTGACAGAGAGATAAAAGCAAAAAAACTTTCTAGTGCTGGGATTTGAGGCAGGAAACCAAGTTGAGTTCAGGATCCTATACCCATACCAATACCAAGCACAGGTCTGCTACCACTGGAGAAAGGACAGGAGTGAAGACAAAGGTCTACCTCTGAGATCCAGGTGCACACAGGGACTCTCAGGATTGAGACTGGACTATAACAACAGAGAGATCTCTTCTCCAACCCTACTGCTGGGACTGCTGAAAACAGAGTAGTAAAGAAACACTGAAAAAAGCCCTCTGATACTGCAGGCTCCACCCTTTAAGCATAAAGCGAGAGCTGCCAAGGGATTCTGAAGCTGGTGGTGCACTGAAGACACAAAACCCAACTCTGCTCAAGTTCTGACTACATGGAACCAACTGCACATTAACAGCCTAAAAGCAAAGGTCTCCCCATTTACAGGCATAAATGCTTTTAACCTCAGATGCTAATGTCCTAGTACAATGTCTAGCATTCAGTAGAAAAATGAGACACCTGAAAAAATCATATAGTCCATAATGGACTATATGACTTGGTAGGCACGACGACAAATACTGGGTTGGAGTGGCAATCCAGGCATGTTCCTGCCCTCACACAGGTTACCATTTAGGGGAGAGGCCCCCTGTGAAAGCATAGGGTGCTATGGGAGCACTTGGAATAGGGTTGGGGGTTTTGTGGGGAGGAAGACAGAGCGATAGGCCCCAGAGTCAGTCTTGAATCCCAGCTTTTGCATATGTTAGCTCTGTGTCCTTGGGCAATTCACTGAACCTCTTTGAGTCTCAGCTTTCCCATGAGAAAAATGAGAGAACTACTTACTTTAGAGGATGTGAGGATTAAATAGTGTATTTAAAGCTATCTGTGTCTTGTGGAGCAGATAGTGTTCCTTACTTGCTGGTTATTATAATATCACAAACAACAGACAAAATGCTAATCCGAAAAAAGAAGAAAAAAGGAGGAAAACCATAAATACACAACTTTAAGGTGACAAAGAGAAAGTGACTACAGACATGGATGAAATTTCAATC
Organism: Cebus imitator; assembly: GCF_001604975.1. Lineage (NCBI taxonomy): Eukaryota > Metazoa > Chordata > Mammalia > Primates > Cebidae > Cebus > Cebus imitator. The sequence continues at coordinate 2,583,108 of NW_016107375.1, read as the reverse complement.
ATCCTGCCTTGCAGATGCCACTGTCTTCCTGTGTCCTTCCTTACAGGGCCTTCTGAGAGCAGCATGCAAACGAGCAAGTGAGCTCTGGTGTCTCTGCCTCTTCTTCTTTGGCAGAGCCTCTCTCCACCACACCCAGCTGACTTTTTAATTTTTTAATATTTTTCGTAGAGACTGGGTTTTGACATGTTGTCCAGGCTGGTCTCGAACTCCTGAGCTCGGGCAGTCCATCTACCTCAGCCTCCCAAAGTGCTAGGATTACTGGCATGAGCCACTGCGCCTGGCCTCTGCCTCTTCTTATAAGGGCACTGGCCCTGCTAGATAAGGGCACATCCTTGTGTAACCTTAATTACCTCATTAAAGGTCCTATCTCCAAACACAGTCTTAATGCGGGTTAGGGCTTCAATATTTTAACTTGGAGAAAACAGTTTAGTCTGTAACACTCAACCATCACTCAAGTGAGACAATCACACCTTCTCATATGTGAACCAAACAGTGCCACCTATGCAGTATTCTTGACAAGAAAGGAGAATCTGAATCTATTCAAGATTTTAGAGCTAACTTTAATTATAGTAAATATGAAGGGCAGAGAACAAGTTAAATGACACCGAAAGGAAACATATGGACACACAAAAATGTGAAAGATTCTACAGGACAAATGATTCAATTTCTGCCGGATGGGAGGAAAAAAGAAAGAGAGGATTGCTCTAGATGAAAAGAGACAAGAGACACAACAACCAAATGTGTGAATTTTATTTGGATTCTGATTTTGACACATTGCCAATAGCCATTTTTGAGACTTCCGGAGAAATGTGAATATGCTATGCATTAGATTATACCTAGGAAATATTGCTACTTTTGCTAGATGTGATAATGATATGTGATTATGAAAGAAAATGTTACTATTTTTAGAGATGCATACCAAAATATGAAGGAGTAAAATCTCAAGAGTTATTTAAAGATACTTAAGCAAAGGAAAAATTAAAAGCTCAGATATAGGATATATGACAAAATCTAATTGCAGAATCAAAGTAATGAGCATATGGGGGTTCATTAAACTACTTTTGTGTATGTTTGAAGATTTTCATCAGGAAAATTTTTAAATTGACAACTTAAATAAAGGGAAAATTGTGTAGGAAACTATAAATTCCTTAACTTGACCTAAGATCAAACAAAAAATGTGAAGGGAATCACCATGAAAAAAGGGAAAAATCTGTCAGAGATAATACTGTTAAAAAAGGGAGTTGGGTTTGTATGGTTTTATGAGTAAACTCCTTTAGATCTTCAAGGAATACTACTATGCCATTTAAGTCTTTCTAAATCACAAAAAAAGAATGTTTCTCATTTTGTTCTTCCTTAAACAGAGGTAACATAACTATAATTTCAAAAATGGTAAAGTTAGTTGAAAAATAAAAATAAAACCCAATGTCATTAAAATACTCAAAAGTATGCATATTAAATTCAACATTGTGCTAAAAGGCTACCATCCAAGTAATTTCAAGAATTATGCAAGAGTACAACTCTAGGAAATCTATCAATGTACTCATAGTAAATATTCAAAGGAAAAAAATAGATTTTGAATAGGAATTAGGGAAAAGTCAGTAGGCACTTCTCATACAAAAAATTGTATTAGTAAAGTAGGAGAAAGGGGCTTCCTGACAAACAACTCAAAGGAAAAAGGTACAATAGACACAAACACACAATTCACCAAAGAAAATATTAAAATATGTTCAACTTTGCTGGAATTTAAACAATGTCTGTTAAACTATAATGCTATACCTTTTTTTGCCATTTGTTTTTGTTATAAAAATAACAAATGATTGTAATTCAATGTCGTCAAGAAGAAAGGAGACAGCATTCTCAACAGAGCACTGATTAAAGTATCATCTGAAACTACTTTTCCAGGGACCCATTTATAAACATGTATGTAAGAGTCTTAAAAAATGTGAAGACTCTTTGTCCCTACAATTCTAATATTAGAAATTTATCCTAAGGAAATAAGACTGTGCTCACAGATTTAGCTTTGTGGATATCTATTATACAATAACAAAAAACTTTTATCATCCCTGAATTTGTTTTCTGTTACTGTCATAACAAACTACCACACATTTAGCCACTTAAAACAACATAAAATTTGTTGTCTCACAGTTCTATAGCCATTCAGATAGGTTTGGTTCCTCTGCACCTAATCAGGCCAAAAGTAAGGTGTCAGCTGAGCAGGGTTCTTTTCTGGGAGCTCAGGGAGGGAATGTCTTCCAAGTTCATTCAGGTTACAGGCATTCCTTGTAGTTGCAGAGCTATTCTGCTGGTATAAGCTGGGAGTCTGTGCCTGCATTCCCCATCACATTGTGCCTTTCAGTTTCAAACCAGCAATGGCAAGTGAAATGCCACTCAGCTGTGAAGCTCTCTGAGATCCCCTTCTGGTACATCTCTCCTGCTTTGGCTGGACAAAGTTCTCTGCTTTTGAGAGCCTGTGTGTTTAGATTGGACCCACCTGGAATAACCAGTCTTATGTCCCTATGTTACAGTCCATATCTGCAAAGTCCTTTTTGCCATGTAACTTAACATACCTACAGGTTCTGGGGATAGGAGGTGGACACTTTTCAGGGGCCATTATTATACCAACCATAATTCCAAATGTCTGATAGTAGATGGCTGATTAAATTATGGTACATCTGGACAAGGCAATACCTTGAAGCTATTAAAATGAGGTATCATGTAACTAACTTTGAAATGCATAAAACAGGATAGATTGATAGAAGAACAGACAAAAAGAGAGTGATAAAGCAAGCCTGGTAAAATGTTCATTTACTGGAGAATCTGAAGGGTAGGTATATGGGCATTCACTGCAAAATTTTTCAACTTTTTTGTATATTTGAAAATTTTAATAATAAAATGTTGGAGAAAAAAACAATTAGCCCTGATGATCCAACTTCACTGGGTGAAAATCTAGACATTTATGAAGAGATTTCGAGCAAAGCGGCAGGAGTAACCTTTTGCATAATGGTTTATAAGGCGAATAGGTCTCAAACAGCATTAAATATCACCGCACTTTATTTTTCAAGTAATTAGCAAATTAAAATAAAAAAGCAACAGTATAAGATGCATCTTTTGAATTGTTAGTGAAAAGTCAAATGACTTTACGCTCGAGTAATTTTTATTTTCAAAAGGGAAGTTTCCTCTAGAATAATTAACACATAAAACTAGCGCTGTCTTGACTTAATTATTTCTAGATGGAAATAAGCGAATCTTCCTCACAGTTTAACAAAATTTGACAAAACAGATCCTGTTTACTGAAACAGACAAACAATAAAATGAATAGAAAATAACCACGATGATTTCACAAACATTAGCTGAGTGCTAACATCATGACATGTAGCACTGTCTTAAGCACTGAGAACAGATATCAAGGATATAAAATAAGATGTGGTCCTTGTCATTTATTTTACCTTGGAGTTATAAAATCCTGTTTAGTTTTATAAGGCAGAAATCTATCAAAAACATTTCTCTCAGCTGGGTGTGGTGGCTCACGCCTGTAATTCCAGCACTTTGGGAGGCCGAGGTGGATGGATCACCTGAGGTCAGGAGTTTGAGACCAGCCTGGCCAACATGGCAAAACCCCATCTCTACTAAAAATACAACAAATTTAGGCATGGTGGCACATGCCTATAATCCCAGCTACTCAGGAAGGCTGAGCCAGGAGAATCACTTGAACCCAGGAGGTGGAGGTAGCAGTAAGCCGAGATTGCACCGCTGCAATCCAGCCTGGGCAACAAGAGCAAAACTCTGTCTCAAAACAAAACATAAAAAAAACACTTCTCTCCAGATATGTAAATAAACAACATGTTTTAAAAAAATGTCTATCTCTACTTGGAAATAATACTGCAGATATAATTGAGAAATGCTGAACTTCACTGAAGACACAAAAAACTACCGTCACAGATTCAAATCAGGAACAACTACTCTGTATATTAAAGACTCCCAGTTGTATGAAAAAGTGGCCAGATATAGAAAAAGAAATACTGCGGCACAGGAGTTAACAGGCCAGGCTCTTGTGACTTGCCTTTGAATCCTTGTTCTATTATTTATTGCTTATGTTACCTTGGGCAAAAGTCTGAACCTTGCTTTCATTATCAGCAAAACTATTACACAAGAGTGGAAACAAGACGATGAACATGCAAAGCACCTATCCCAATGCCTAATACAGAGGAGAAGCTCAAGAAATTGTTGCTCTTACTAGGAAAAGCAATGGTAATAAATGTTTCTTATTAGGTACAGATGTATTTGGGAGGTATATTAAGGCTATCGGGCACTAAGAGAAACTAACTTTTTCTGATTTGTACTTTAACGTCTTCTTACAGAGAAGTGTTTCCATCAGGCTGAAATTTGAAATTTGAATTTTAGAACATTTAAGTGCATTATAATGCACTTTAAGAATATAATGCTATTGTTATACTAAATTCTGGTTATTCTCCTTAGAAAATATTATGTATATGTTAAAAAAATATTTCAAGTCTAGTGTTGAAATATAGGTGACCCTGATTGGAGGCGGCCTGATTTGAAGCCTCACTGCATTATAACTGTATTTCGAAATCATGACCAAAAGCTGTATTTATGGTTGTCTAATGAATGGAATCAATGCCCACATTTTGTCCAAACAACTGCTAATGCTCATGATTCAGTCAAGGTCAACAGCAGTGAGGCTAACTCAGTCTGCTGGCACAATTAGAGCAAGGGATCACTGAGGTTGCCATGGAGACTGCCTGTGGCCCAGCCATTACCATTCAAGAACTTTAGGAGGCAATCCTGAATTAAATTTGCAATTTATTTCCTGTGGCAGAAACTAATTTTAAAAACAGTTTGAAAGTCCTTAGAGTAATGAAGAATGCTTACTATAGCAAGCGTTACTATAACAAGATGTCTTCAGTCCAAATAGCATTGGACTTACATTTTCAAAGGCCGAAAGGCACCCAAAAGCACACATATATGTTATATATATCCCAATTTTTGGTGACTGTTATGATTGCGTGGTTTTAAAACACAAATTTTTCATTCATTGTAATCTATTTTTGTGTTTTTATGATAATGAATTTAGTTTGGGGGGAATAGGACTTAATATGTATAATATTTATAAGGGTCTGACTTAAAATGGCTCAACTTGGGAACTGTATTCTAGCAATCAATCATGTCATGAGTTGGGAGCTCCCTGCCATCTTGCTATACGGTATCGATTTCTTTGGAAGACACAAATAGTTAATTTTATTTTCCTGATAGTCTTCTTGGGAAGAGTTTGTAGAAACAACTCTCAATATATAAAATATAAAATCAAAATAGAAATAAAAATACTCTTAATGAGGCATGAAGAAAATCCTGTTTTTTGGAGGCAAAGAGAAGTTGATATTAATGTAGAAACCCAGAATAATGCTGTTAAAGGAGTGTTCTCAGACAAAATTTACTTGGTAAGAAGGAATCTGATCCCCACCCTAACTCTCTCCTTTCTTTGATTTCATTTCTTTGATCTATTCATGTCGGTTTGGGTATAAGGAAAAGATTTTGTTAGGAGAAAGACGCAGAATGCAAGTAAAAGACATTTTGTGGTAATGAATACACTATAACAAGAAAACTTTCAGTACTCATACTAGCATCAGTACTTACACTAGTATCAATAGTAGCAGAGCTAAAATTCACTTGGTAGCATTTCTAGTCAAAGTATAGTGACAGTACAGAATGAAGATGCAGCTGATTCTACAATGTGTGAACTCTGTAACATTGGGATAGGACAATCTTATCACCAGAACACACTGAAAGGACCGCTGCAGCATGTCTTCTGCTATGACAACGTGACAAGTAGACACTTCCTTTCTGCACCAACCTACTTTATGATGGTGCCATGAGAAGTGAATGAGTTAAATAACGCAGTCAGAACAGGCCTGGCACTTGGTAAGTAGTGAAGAATGCTTTCCTAGTCCTGTCCTGGTGAAATGGAAAGAATACTGGGCAGGGAGTTCTAGATCTGACTCTGACTAGTTCCTTCAGAGTTTGAACATTTAACTCATTTCATCTCTCTGAGAATTTGTTAAGTAGAAATATAATGCTTGCCTGCCTTGTAAAGTTATGAGAATTGACTAATTTGAAAATGACTTAACTGTAAATGCTACAGAAACGTATAATCAACCATGTTAACACTGAATTTTTGCCTCTGACTCTAGAAACTCTGCCATTCCCTAATTTAGTAGGAATATTAAGAAAAAGCAGTAAGGGTAGATAATTTAGCATTGGATAAAGGAAGCAGTCAAAATTCTCATCGGTCAGCTGTCCTCTAAGTTTGTAAATAACATAGTTTTTCCTTAGTTGAAAACAAACCACGCTTTCCCTAAGATCCAAAGTCAGAGATGTCATGAGACAGGCACCAGTCCAAGCGGGACAGACTGTACATGCTACCTCAGCACCAATCACAGAGAAGGGGAGCAACTGAAAGTGTTCTGCAGTGGACACCACTCATTTAACCTTGGCAAGTGCCTAAATGTGCACAGGGGCAACTAGAAAAACTCTGCCACATTTCATCAATAAAGCCAATGATGATCAGTTAAAACATTTCCGAAAACCCTTTGGTTTTACACTGAGAGTTAGGTGAACAAGAAATCTCTATGTCCAAAGAATAGGAAAACGGTAGTATAAAACCAATTTTAGTAATCTAATTGCCTTCTTAATAAAAATGCCTCAGCAAGCAAAATGTTTAGGAAGCAGTTTTTCTCTTTTTATGTATGTGATTTATATATAAGAAACATGTTGTGCCATTATTTGAACTAATTTACTGGTTATTATTCAATAGTCACTAACTCTAACCCTTTGGTATGTCAACAAGCCAAAGAAAAGAATGATTATAACCTTCTAAATGGCTTCAACTTTATGTCAATTAAATTTTGAGTAAATTGGATGAGGAATAAGACATGCTGAACAAGAATAAGAAAACTGAAAGGCAAAGACACAGAGGGAAAAATTAAAAATGCATTAACTGCACACACAAAAAACCATAGTTACAAACTGCCTTTTACAAAAGATCCCAGAACAGTTACTATCTGAATATTCCCTGCATCTCCTAGGGGCTTTGATAACAGGGATACTTAATACCTGCCCAGTGGTCTCTGCTTCACTGTAATTTACTGGTCTTGGTAGATTTGGTTCAATGTAATCCAGCAGGGGGGGAAGTTTTATTAACATCTTCAGGTTAACAGGCTAATAGGTGCAATTCATTCAGTTCTCCCAATAGCTATCAATTAGATACCACAATATTCCCAGATGAAATGTGTCATTTATTTAACAAATACTAAATACTGACATTATGAACAGGTACCATATTAACTGGAATTTAGAGTCCAGTAGGGGAGAACTGAAAATTGTAAAAAATGCTATGAAAGCAAAGAAAAGGGAGGATAAATATTAATAAAATTTAGACTGAGACCTGAGTACAAAAGCACAGGAAATGTCAGATTTAAGTCTTCTTATTATAATACATTCAAGAGTTTCAGTCAAGTGTCATTAGAGACTTCAATTAAATGAGGAGTAATACCAGAAATAGGAGAAAAGGCCTAATTGTGGAATGCATAATTTATTAGCAGTTATAGCCAGTCTCTTCTGAATTACTGAGAGTTCGACTATGCTTTAGAGAGGGAGGGGACTGATGAGCCTATTACTACACAGACTAATACTTAGAAAATAATAAGCTCAGTTTTGAAAATGACTTCAAAATTTATTGTACATGAGGAATAACTTTCCTGTTCTCATTTTTCTTTTTCCTAAACTTTTGTTGTAATTTTAATTTTTATCAAAGTGATAAGAGAGCAGTTTGATATTCAAGACTACTAGACTTAAAACAGAAAAAGAGCAGTCCTCTGATCCATCCTTTCCCTTCTCCCAAATCCAGGAGCTAGAGGCAAATACTTTGAACCATTTTAGCTATTTCCTCCAACATTTGCCTTCTTATTCTGAAATAATGTTTACTATTATTAATTTTAAATTTTATAATTTTCAATAATCTACTGACTTCTTACTCTTAAAAAACGAGGAATTCCCTTCGCTATTAATTTTAGAATGAGCTTATGAAACTGTGAAAACATCCATTTTTAAAACCACTGTGTGAGGGAGACAACTAAAATGAAATGGATATTCCTTTAAAATAAATGACTGAAAGAAATAAAACCAAGAATTAACTGGGAATCTGAGAATAAGATCATGCTTCAAATTCACAATACTGCTTTGAGACAATGGCAGTTAAGCAAATCCCCTTATATCTGAATGTCTATCATTAAAATGAAGAAGAGAGAACAATAGTTTCTCAGGCTTGGTTATTAGAGGAAAATCTGGGTCTGTGAGTGCTGGAGCATTTTCAGAGTGCCCTGTAAATTCAATTAAGACTCTCTTAACTGCACCCCATGGTCATTCCCTTTGACTGACAAATGTATTTTGTAACTCTCAGAATATAATGACTCCTAGGTTGTTGGTTTTTTCCTTTTCTCTTTTGTTTTCTCTTCTTTTCTTTCTTTTTAAGAGTCTGGCTCCCAATAGGCACAGCGGTGATCCTGCTGGCTTTCTCTCTCACTCCTGTGCCATTACATTTAATTTGTGTGCTTTTATAACTTGTACTTACGCCCACAGGCTTTTGAACAATGGGCACCCTTTCAATAAATTCAAAAAATAAATGACTTGATGATTGTAAGTGCTTTGAACTCAATGGACAGAGACTCTACATAAGTAACATAATAGTAAGAAAGCTAGGATAAAACATTAAAAAGAAAACAGCCTAAAGCTTTTTCAGAAGACACACACACACACACACACACACACACACGAGGTTGTCATCTTCTGCCACATAGCACTCATTTTCCTCATTTGTACTCAGTTCCAAAACCTCTTCCTCTATATTTTTTTGATAGGAAAATTACAAACATTTGTAAAGCAAAAACATATTAATACATACTTTCAAGGAGTATTTCCTTGAAAAGGGCTGATCACTGCAAGGCTTATTATATAATGTAAGAGATACTGAAATATATTCTGCAATCTCATGGAAATAATTCCAGTGTTATAATGAGGCCATTTGGAGCTTCCTATAAACTAAGATATGCTAATACACTTTGACTTTAGTATTTTTCACTTGTTTTGTTAAGCGTAACTTGAAATCTGATGTAAAATTTTAAAAGTCAAGATATTTAGCAACTATAAGGTTTATTAATTAATGTAGTGATATAAAACTTGTATTTTAAACAAGCTTATCTATTACCATTAGTCTTCACAAGAACTTCATAAAGTTGGGTTTGCTAAAAAATAGGAACAGGGGTACGGACATATTCTAAGTTAAGGCAGGCTAAATAGAAGATTGAGAATAATAAATTTCATACCCTTTCTTTCTTAGACTTCAACTAAAAAACCTATTCCCTAACAGAACCTTTTCTCATGATTAATCTAGCTACCTGTCAGTTTACTATTGAAAATAATCCTGACTTTTCCATGCTCAGATACCACCTCTGTTTTGCCAAATCCAATGTACCTGTTTTAATCCTCATCTTACCCTCAATCTTCAATCTATAGTTGTTCACTATTTCTTCCACTTTAAGACATGCCTACCTGACATCATGCTCTTGTGGTTTTTCTGATGCCTTTTGTTAGCATTTTCTCTTCTACCCAGCTGCTGAAGGTTGGAGGTCTCTCAGAGCTCTGGATTGATCCCTCTTTCCTTCCCATTGTGCCCTCGTCAATTGCCGTAACTTTGAACATCTCATTTGAACATCTGATGTCACCTACATTTTCATCTGCAGCCTAGCCTTTTCCTCTTGAGTTCCAAGCCACTGTCATCTCTCGGCACACTGACAACTGGCCTCCCAGCCTCAACACTTAGCCCTTTACATCACTTCTCCACAGTGCTTTTTTCAAAGGTACATCAGGCCAGGTTACTTCACTGCTCAAAATCTTTCAATGACTTTATGCTGAACTATGGCTAACCTCCAAACTCTTTACCATGGATGAGCTCATCAGGCCTCGAACATTGCCCTGCAATGACCTATTCCTTCAAACTCTTTTAATGCCACTCTCTCCCACTATCCACACTCCAATCTATACTGGCCTGTTTACAGTTCCTTGAATAAACAGAGAGCTCTGTCCTGCTTCAGGGCCCTCACACATGCTGTTTAAAACACTCTATCCTCATTCTTTCTTTGGCAACTCTTATTCATCATCAGGTCTCAATTAAATATCACTTTCTCAGAGAGCAACCCCCTGAACTCCTAAGCCTCCAAATCTAAAATAGGATTCTTGTGATTCTCTTACATTATGCTCCTGTTATTTTAGCTCCATTTTTAATTGCTAAATGATGTTTATTTTCCCTCCACTAGCTTCTTGAGTCAAGGTCCATGTCTGTGTATTCATCACTATGTACCCAATGTCTAGGGCAAAACATGACATGAATAAAATCAATAAATATGTTTTAAACATATTTATAGATAACACTCTCCTTGTATTTATTCCATATTTTGCTTTTGCCCCTACTATATCTTATCCTATTTAAAAGATAATATAATTAATAATAGTATTTTGTTTATTTTCAGATGTAGAATTGAAACTCAAAAAGATTAAGTAACTTCCTTACTGTCACATGGTTATTAAGAGACAGAACTAGGATTCAGATCCAGGTATTTCTAATCTAGAGTCTTTGTTCTTAGGTGGGGAAACTGAAGCTTGGACATATGAAGTGATTTATCAATGACATAAGAAATGAGCATTTGAATGGTTTGCTTTCATTCTGAAAGAGAAGACGTATGTTATTACTCATGTATTGAGAACACAGATTTTCTACAACCAATTCATTTTTTGTCTCTTTCCGACAAAAAATTTCCAGAGTCTGTTTTAAAAGCAATTCTGTTACATGAAGACTTCATCTCTGTTGTACTTGAATCTCTAGTACTGAAAGGGAAAGGCCGAATACTTTATCTATTTGCATCTGGCAAATAACCCGTTCTTCTTGGTATAACATTTTCAGGTTACTAACAAAAGAATACGTTGACCCTGGGCATCATTATACCTGTATTTTTAATAACAGGTATTAAAAAAACTATTTTTAATCTGCCACAACCATCAACACAGTAGCACCTTATCATCCCCCTAACCAAAAAGATGATAAGGATCTATTGATAAAACCCCAGTTAAATAAAGATATAAATGTTTAAAACTGAGAAAAAGATACCATTTAATAACATATTCTAAAGCCAACAATTAAATCAGAAATAGATTGTTCTATGCTCAGATCAATTTTGTTCATGAAGAATACATGGAAAAGACCTTTTCTTACTTTCCATTGTTGAATAATGAAAACCATATTTGAATACAATCTTAATATGATTATATCTATCATTTACTGAAAACCTACTATGATAATGGCATTATGCCAAGAACATTACATGGAAAATTACTAATATTCAATCCTATTTTGGAAAGTAGATATTAGTATTCTCACTTTATACATGAGAGCAGAGTAATTTCTCTAAGGTGACTAAATATTTACTAACCAACACTGCATAGCTAGTAAATCCCAAAATGGGGAGTGAAGTCTGTCTGACTTGCAATGTAAGCTTATTCCTTTACACCATAGTGCAATAAAAAGAGAATTTTAAATAGCCTTCCTCAGTAATAAGCTTTGGTTTTAGGTGATAAGAGAATAAAGAGCATATCTTCCTATAATTCAGGTGGTAGAAGCCATAGTGGGAGTAATTAAGGCCATTAATATTTGCATAGTACTTGTTATATGCCAAATATTTTGCTAAGTACTTTTTATAGTATTTAATTCTCAAAACAATTCGATAAGCTAGATACTACTGTTCTTACTTAACTGTTGAGAAAATCAAATATCAGAGAGGTTAGGGTCAAAGTCACATAAAGGTTAAATCTAGTTCTTTCTGATTACAACACTCATATTATTTAACTTAAAAAAATTGTGGTGAAATAAACATAAAATTTACCATTGTAACCATTGTTGAGTGTACAGTTCAGTGGTGCTAAGCTGTATAACCTCTGTAATTTTCTTTATTGGAAAATTTCAAATATCTACAAAAACAGACAGGATAGTATAATCAAATTCCATGTACCTATCACCTAGTCCAACTTATGGCTAATCTTGTTCCTTATACTCACTAATTTCCTTCTCTCCAGTGTTATTCTGAAACAAAGTCCAAATAAATCTTTCAGCCATAAATATATTGGTTAAGTATCTCTAAAATACATTCTTTTAAAAATATACACAATACCATTTTCACACGTAAAAAATTAATAGTAATCCCTGAAAATTACCAAATATTCAGACAGTGCTCAACTTTCTAATTAGGTTTTTATTTATTTATTTATTTATTTATTTTTTTGAGACGGAGTTTCGCTCTTGTTACCCAGGCTGGAGTGCAATGGCGCGATCTCGGCTCACCGCAACCTCCCCCTCCTGGGTTCAGGCAATTCTCCTGCCTCAGCCTCCTGAGTAGCTAGGATTACAGGCACAAACCACCATGCCCAGCTAATTTTTTGTAGCTTTAGTAGAGACAGGGTTTCACCATGTTGACCAGGATGGTCTCGATCTCTTGACCTCGTGATCCACCCACCTCGGCCTCCCAAAGTGCTGGGATTACAGGCTTGAGCCACCGCGCCCGGCCCATCTAATTAGGTTTTTAAAAACGTTTCTTAGGAAAGGCAGAATGAAGAATTCAAATAAAATCTTTACAGTGTAATTGGCCTTCATTAATGTGTTCTTATCTTTCTCTTCTTACTGCAATTTGTTCACTGAACAAACCAGGTTATTTGTCCTATATAGATTCCTGTAACCTGAATTTTGGTGGTGTTTAATTGTTCTCTGTTCTAGGTATTACCAGAAAATTGGTAGCTAAATCTAGAGGCTTGGTCAGATTAGTTTTGTGGGTTTTATTTAAAAGCAAGACTACTTCATAGATGGTGGTGTGTTGTATGTATATCAAGAGAAACATAAAGTATGGTTGTCTCTTTTTGTAAGTTAGCAGCCACTAGTGCTCAACGCTTGAATCTACTAATTAGGGTTTGCAAAAATAGTGATATTCTTCTATCATTTCTTTTTCAGTTATTAATATTTCTCTAAAGAGGAACTTCCCCATATCTACTATTTTGACATCTAGTGTTACCATCTTATTTGAAGGTGGAGTAAATTCCTAGTTCCTTTTAGCAGAAATCTGGTTGTTACAGATGCTCTACGCTGTTATTGGGTTGGTCACTGTTTCCATGAATTCAAAGGACAGAAGTAGAATGACTAGACATAACTACAAATATTAAAGCAACAAAAGCATACGTCCATGCAGATACTACTTATTCAAATTCAAGATCAAAGGCTTTTTATTTAATCTCTTCTATTTTAAATCTGCATGTAATGTTTTCAATGTCAAGAATCTAGGTTCCTGGGCTAGGCACAGCAGGGCTCTTTCCTGTAATCTCAGCATTTTAGGAGGATAAAGCAGGAAGACTGCTTGAGGGCACAAGTTTTGGACCAGTCTGGGCAACATAGTGGGATCCTGCTGCATTTCCAAAAAAAAAAAACAAAACTTAGCTGAGTGTGGTGATGCGTGCCTATGGTCCCAGCTACTCCAGAGGCTGAGGCAGGAGTATTGCTCGAGCTCAGGAGTTCAAGGCTGCAGTGAACTATGATCATACCACTGCACTCCAGCCTGGGCAACAGAGCAAGATCCTGTCTCAAAAAAAAATTCATATATATACACGTATATATAATAATTTATATAGATAATATACAAATATAGGTTCCCAATGGGAAAACTAAATTAGAGTATTTCACAATTACTCATTTGCTTTATTAAATGCAAGTTACATACATGCCTTGAAGTAACAATACAAAGGTTTCTGTACAAACGTATTTAGTAAAAATTGTTTTTTCAATTGTGTCTTTAAGGTATAGTCTACTAGGAGTAGTCACTTAGATGTTTGGTTATGCCACCAAATGGATAATACATTTAGGTTCACTGATTTCAATTTATTTAAATTTTAGAGCCTGCTCTTTTAAATTTTTGTTTCATAATCATGTAAAATATTTATGGAGTTCTTAAGTTACATCAAAGAACAAGAAATATTCAAAGAAGTCAAGTTTCATTCCTCTCTTTCACTTTTACCCAGTTTCTTCACTATCTTTATAGGTAAATGTTTAACAATTTTTTTCTATAGTTTGTCCTTCCTCTATTTGTTTTCAAAATATAAATAGATAAAAATGGGTATCATCAACCTGTCCTGAGGATGCCTATGTGATGGCATACAGAGCTTCATATAGAGATGTTTTCATTCACTATAGCTGCATGGTATAATACCTTCTTGTGTGAATGTACCAAAGTTTATTCAACTAATTCTTACTGATGAAGCTGTAGGTAGATTTATCTGTTTGGTTTTAATGTTCTCATATATATTTCTAAGTATTCAAGTCTTTGATGTAAGTAGTTTTTCAATATGTGGTCTACTTTACTTGTTTTCTTTTTATACTTTAGTTTTTACTTTTTTTTGGTATTTAGGAAGGCTTATCTCTTTGTTCTAATAGTTCCCTTTACATAAATAACTTAGTATAACTCCCTGATCCCCTTATTTTTTAACTGTCCTTTTCTATTGATTCCCTACTATATGCAATATTGAAATTAGTTAATTGCCTCATTTCTTCCTCCCTCTTCTCTCCCAACATCTGACTTGAAGTAATATCCTAAATCCCTTTCTATAGATCCAGGGTATCTCAAGGAAATGATGAAATCAGAGAATTCTAAAGCTAACAACAACAACAACAAAATTAGAAAATAGAAAATCTACTTTAAGATACATTTAAAAAATTTATTTAAAATTTTTTAAATTAATTTTTTGTGGAGACGGGGTCTCCCTATATTGCTCAGGTTGGTCTCGAACTCCTAGGTTCAAGAAATTCTCCTGCCTCAGCCTCCCAAATTGCTGGATTACAGATGCGAGCCAGTGTGCCCAGCCTTTAAGATACATTTTAAATGCAAGAAAATCAAGGGTCAAAATGGCAAAATAAGTTGCCCAAGCTCACAGTAGGTTAAAGTTAGCTCAAAACAGAACTCAGGTCTTCTAATTCTCAGTCTATCACTCTATTCAAAACTTTTCTGGATCATTTCTCAATTAGCATTTGTTTAAGATGATTATAAACGAGATTCAAATAAACTCCTTTCCAGCCCCCAAACCTTGCTAGGGGTCCATGAGGCTCCTGCCTCAAGGCCTCTGCACTCTCTGATTTATTTTATTAGAACAGGACCAGGGGACAGATCATCGGGCATCAGATTCTCATAAGTAGCATGTAACCCAG
Organism: Cebus imitator; assembly: GCF_001604975.1. Taxonomy (NCBI): domain Eukaryota; kingdom Metazoa; phylum Chordata; class Mammalia; order Primates; family Cebidae; genus Cebus; species Cebus imitator. Next base: position 2,567,750 of record NW_016107375.1, on the reverse strand, counting down.
ATCCCTTGCATGTACAGTTCACAATAGGGTTCACACTCCTGTGAGAATCTAATGCTGCTGCTAATCTGACAGGAGTGATAGGGAGCAGCCACCAATACAGATGAAGCTTTGCTCACTTGCCTGATGGTCACCTCCTGCTGTATGGCTCAGTTCCTAATAGGCCATGGACCAGTATTGGTTCAAGGGTTGGGAACCTTTGTATGAGTACACACTTCCCCTAGATATCTACAAAGCTCATTCCCTCTCCTGCTTTAGGTCTTTGTTCAACTATCACCTTGTAAATGAGATATGTGCTCCCCTGATCACTCCCTATGCACTGCTACCTTCCCATTCCCAGAATTCCTAATCTCTTCAACCTTCTTTATTTTCCCACGGAACTTGTTACCTTCTAACATTTTATTAATTTTTTTTCATTCATTCACCCATGCATAAAATTATTGCTTCATGAGAGCAGAGATTTTTTTTATTATCACTGGGCAGAGAACGGTGTCTGGAACACAGAAGCTGCTCACTAAACATCTGTTAGATGAAAGAATAAGAAATTTCAAGTACCATTACAAAGTGTTTTTATATTTGCAGTAGTCTTTCACAATTGTTATTTAAAACTGATAACCTGGAGCATATTTATAACTTATAGAGCATTCATAACGGGTATGGGAAATTTAGGACTTGGAATTGGTTAATGAGTTATTTTACATAGAGGTTTAAAGCAATACTACTAATGGAACAAGAGTTAGTCTAACTGGAATTCATTAACCAGTATAAAACTTCTTAAGAGAGAGTATATCTGATTATTAAGGACTCAGTACTGTTCAGGCTTTGTTATAGACTGAATGTGTTCCCATTCATATTCACATGCTGAATGCCTAACCCCTAATGTAATGATATTTGGAGAGGGGGTGTTTGGGAGGCAAGTAGGTGACAATGGCATAGCTGAGTCTGATGACATTAGTACCCTTATAGCAAAAGACATGAGAGAGCTTGCTCTTGGTCTCTCTGCTAACACAGATGTGAACAAAAGGTCATCTGAGCACACGTTGAGAAGGTGGCTGTCTGGAAATCAGGAAGAGGAGCCTCACCAGAACCCAACTGTGCTGACGCTCCATCTTGGACTTTCTGCCTCATGAATTGTGAGGAAATAGATTCCTGTTGTTAAACTACCCAGTCTATATTTTGTTACGGCATCTTGAACCGACTAACACAGGCTTAAAACACAGCCCTACAGAGGATGGATTATTCATTCAGCAACTAGACTGACTGGCTAGCACTGCCTATAAAAGGACAAAGGATATGTTTCTGAGCCACAGTGTTCTTCATGACATCAAGCATGATACAAATTTAAGATCATAGAAGAGAGTAGGGGAGTGATTACAGGTGACTCAACTGTGTGAAAATAATTAAACAGGACTGCCTTATTGATTATTAAACAAACATGCTGAGTAATTCCATTTCTGTGATTCCAAGTATATTTAAGGACTGAATGTTTAGTTCTGAAATGTCAACTACCCAAAAATAACTGCTTTGTTGTATTAACAAATAAATCAAGAAAATCAATACACTCCAATCACGGAATGGCCTGTAACAACCATCAAAGCACAAACTTACTGGACTTCCTGCTTCCCAAAGTATACCACTTCCCATTGCCAAGAACTCCAAATCTCTATCTCAGAAACTCAAATAATTTATGAATAAATTAAGAAACAGTTTAGGCCTTAACTTTATCTAGTGTTCAGTGAATTTTCTAAAAATACCTTAAGTCTAGATAAAATCTGATGCTTTTAATGCTCATTCTCTGCATTTATAAGGTGATTCTCAAATACTCCTGTAAGGATTCTTCTCATGAATTTGTCAGAAATCCATGAAATTTCCAGAAAAACAAGCAGAGCTGAATTCTTGAATACAATTTGTTTTCAGAAATTAAATCAACCAAGGAAAGGGTTGAATTTCCACTCATACAATGAATAAAATTACTGGTTTTTGGGGGTCTTATTTAGAGAAACTCAAATAAAGTGCCATTTATAAAACATTTGTAGCTTTGACTATAATCAACTGTAATAATAAGATACTAGCTTAAAAAATTCTTTTCATTTAAGCCTCTTTTGTAATACTGCTTTTTAATAACCCTCATAATAGCTGAATTAAAGGACCCCAACAGAAATAATTCATCCCACATAAAACAAACATTGCCTTTTCTTCTTAGCTTTGTTTTACAAGCTACATTATTTCCAGATGACGCTTGAGGGAACTATGGTTTCAAGAATTAGATGCTTAAATAGACAGCTGCTTTCCATTTGCCATGTAAATCAAGGATAAATCAAAGAAAATTCCAAATAGGAGACTTCTTTTCTTCCTTTTAGGAACTATGAACAGGCAGAAAGGGAGAAAGAGAAGGAAAAACAATCAAGATGTGAGTGAACAGAAAATTAAAGATTTTTCAAATAAGTAAAAGGAAATTTAAAAATATTCCAGGAAAAGGTGTTTTTATATTAGCTGCATGCAGCAGTAGGTAAAAACTTTTCACTGGAACGGAAAGACAAGGAAAGAAACTGTGAACACTGGTTTTGATAAATCTATCACACACTACTACTGAATACGCATGGGTTATTTTTTCTTAATTCTTTAAACTCCACTTAGAAAGTTAATTAATCATTGCCAGATTTCAATGCAAACACATCTTATATCTTTTTATAAGCTAGAGAGAGGAAGGAGCATAAAAGTTACTTAAGTATTTTTAATAATAAATTTTTAAAAAGTCCTTAAAAAGAATATTCTACCATATTCCACAAGAATGGATAGAACAGCCGGGCGCGGTGGCTCACGCCTGTAATCCCAGCACTTTGGGAGGCCGAGGCGGGTGGATCACGAGGTCAAGAGATCGAAACCATCCTGGTCAGCATGGTGAAACCCTGTCTCTACTAAAAATACAAAACATTAGCTGGGCATGGTGGCGCGTGCCTGTAATCCCAGCTGCTCAGGAGGCTGAGGCAGGAGAATTGCCTGAACCCAGGAGGGGGAGGTTGTGGTGAGC
>NW_016107375.1:2553059-2564635 GCF_001604975.1 Cebus imitator | reverse complement strand
AAAAAAAAAAAAAAAAAAAGAATAGTATAGCAAAGTAGAACAAAAGAAAAATGTTCCTATAGGTCACAGGTCTTACCATAGCGTAGTAGTTTAAGCTACCAACGGAGCATCCACAGAAGAATGGACAGAACAACCTTCCTCTTCAGGAGTTAGAAAAGGCAATAGTGCTTCCCTCAATCCTTCAGTTTAAAAATGAAGGACAGTTTTGTTTTTGTTTTAAAAAGAGGGGAGCCCTTCAACTCAATATTGTCCTTAGAATCACTCTCAGAACATTTTTGGAACTCTCAGGTCCTAGCCAAGTTATAACACAACCATGAAAATTGGTTTTATTATGTCAAAGTCAGGCCTGATTTTTAATGAGGAAAAATGTGGTGGGGTTGGAGGATGAGGAGTTTGCTTACTCGCTAGGGACTTTACTTGAATTTTAAAATCAATTGTATTGGTACAGCCATTATGAAAACAGCAGGAGGTTCCTCAAATAATTAAAAATAGAATGATCCTATGATCCAGCAATCCCACTTCTGGGTATATATCCAAAGGAAATGAGATATCTATATTTGTACCCCTGTATTCATGTCAGCATTATTAACTATTGCTAAGATATGAAGACAACCTAAGAGCTTGCTGACAGATACATGGAGAAAGAAAGCATGGTGTATATCCACAATGGAATATCATTCAGCCATAAATTAGGAGATCCTATTATTTGTGACAACATGGATAAACCTGGAGAACATTATGCTAAGTAAATGAGACAGAGACAAAAAGGCAAATACTGTGCGATGTCACTTAGATGTGAAATCTAAAAAAATCAAAATCATAGAATCAGAGCAGAACAGTGGTTACCGGGGGGAGGAGGAAAGGAGATGCTGGTTATAGGGTACAAACTTTCAGTTATATAAGATGAGTAAGTTCTGTGAGCCCAGTGTGCAATATGGTGACTATAGTTAATAATACTGTATTGTATGGGTGATATTTGCTAAGAGAGTAGATCATAAGTGTTCTCATCACACAAAATGGTAACTGTGAGGTGACGGATGTGTTAATTAACTTAATTGTGGTAATCGTTTCACAATGTATACATACAGTAAATCATGTACACTCCAAAATACAAAATTTTTTATTTATTATGACTCATATGCCTGGGAAAAAATTGATTGCACTAAAGAAGAAAGTTACTGGGATCGATCAATGTGGGACTTGGAATCCATTAAACTCAAAGCAGTCGTGCCAGGGATATTCACTAACCTTATCCACAGGGTTTGGCTCTAACTGTTTTACACAGTTTCTTCAATATGAAAATAAATATAAATATATTGACCCAAATTTTGTGATCCTCCTGGAGAACTGGTTGATTCCAGGGCTGGAGCAGAGAAAATACATGATGAACTGGGGCACTTTGAAGGTCTCAAAAAAAGATAGGAGTAAACTGAGAGGGCAGAGGACACAACCTGAAAGCTCCCAATGGTCAAAGCTGGAACAATGTGAGCAACATGATAATAACAGTACTGGTTATAACACACAGAATAAAATAAGGATCCATGTGTCCAAACTGATAGAAATAAGTAACCGAATAATATACTGGGGAGAAGTGACAACTCTTCCTTATAGAATTCTACTAATAATGGCAGAAGGAATGAGAAAAATAGAAAATCACTAGTAAATCAGTGATATATATGCTGCAGGCAAGATCCATCAGTGCATTCCAAAATTTGTAGAAAAATTTGTAAGCAAAAACGGGATGTTGGCATAGTGTCAAAGTATCTCCCCAGAACATACAGTCATTACAAAGAGAAAAATAACAAGTTTACAGTAAAAAAACCTTGGCATACCTCACCTTAGCAATATGGTCAAGGGAAACCTCACCAGTAATACATATCAGTATCATGTATTTCCTGGTATGATGCATTGAGAAGGTCTCACCTCTTCCCAATCTTTGTCAATTATGCACAACCTCAATCTTACCATGAGAAAACACCAGCCAAATCCAAATTGGGGGATATTCCACAAAATAACTGACTAATAATCTTTAGAAGTATTGAGGTCATAAAAGACAAGAAAGACATAGGAGACATGACAAGGAAATTTAACACGAGATCCTGGGTTGGCTCCCAGAAAAGAATAGAGGTACTAATGTTAAAAATGTAAAATCTGAATGAGACTTTTATTAAAGTTAACAGTATTGTTCCAATGTTAAATCCTTAATTTTGAATGGAGTTTCCCTCTTGTCACCCAGGCTGGAGTGCAATGGCATAATCTCGGCTCACTGCTACCTCTGCCTCCTGGGTTCAAGCAATTCTCCTGTCTCAGCCTCCCGAGTAGCTGGGATTACAGTTGCCTCCCACCCTGCCTGGCTAATTTTTGTATTTTTAGTGGAGATGGGTTTTCACCATGTTGGTCAGGCTGATCTCAAACTCCTGATCTGTGGTGATCCACCCACCTTGGCCTCCCAAAGTGCCAGGATTATAGGCATGAGCCACTGTGCCCATTTGGAAATTCATAAAAATGTCTCTGTTAAGTCTAAAATTATCTTAATGGAGGAAGGGAGGGAGAGAAAGCAAGTTGCATGTATACTTGACAGAAATTCGAGATCTACACCTATAAAGAAGAATATAAAGTAAAAAGTATGTTATTCTTTTTTCTTTGAGATTCTTCAGTCTGACTCCCCACAAGTAACCATTATTCAATAGTTTCTTGTGCATTATTGAAAATTTTAATGCATATTTTCAAGCATATATGTACATATAACCTATATGCTATAAAATATTTTTCTTACTGGTTTATATATCATGGGTATCTTTTCATATAAACCCATGGAGACTGAATTCACTTAAAAAATAGCTGTAGAATACTGCACTGGATGAATTCATACTTTATTGAATAAATCCATTATTGATGGATATTTTGCTTATTTCTATTTTTTGTTCTTAAACAAGGCTGAGGGATATACACACCTTAGTGTAACTGCCTATCTAGCTGAATTTTGCAGTTTCTAAAGTCAAATCACTCAAGAAACATATTTTGCCTTCTTAAAATATTAATCATTTCAAAGTATAAAATTTATTTTCCTACATTCACCTTTGTTCCATAATGCTAGCTAGCCCTGCTGTTCTTCATCTGCTAGTACACACACCCAACAAATAGCTCTCTTTTTCCCCCAGTGTTCAAAACACTACTTTTTTCAATGGCTTCATCAAGATACAATTCATACACCATTTATTTCACCAATCTAAAGTGTATCATTGAATGGTTTTTGGTATATTCACAGAGTTGTGCAAACATCATTACAGCCTAATTTTAAAACATTTCATCACCTCCCAAAATAAACTTGGTGCCCATTAGTAGTCACACCCCATTCTGCCTCACACTCCAGCCCTATGGCATCTACTGTCTACCTCTATAAGATTTGCCTATTCTGGACATTCCATATACATGGGCTCAAACAGTAAGTGGCCTTGTTACTGGCTTCTTTCACTTAGCCTAATGTTTCCAAAGTTCATCCAGGATAAAGAATATGTTAGTGTTTAACTCCTTTTCATAGCTGAGTAGTATCTCACATGGTATGGATATACCACGTTTTATTTATCCGCGTGTCTGCTGATGGACATTTCGGTTGTTTCCATTTTTGGCTATTACAAACAATAGTTCTATGAACAGTCACATTTTCAGGTGGACATATGTCTTCAATTCATTTGTGTATAAATTCAGAAATGAAATTTCTCCATCATATGATAATTCTGTGTTTAATTACTGATGAAATAAAATGGCTGCACCATTTAACATTCCCATGAGCAGTACATAAGGATTCTAATTTCTCCACATCTTCACCAACACTTGCTATTATCTGCCTTTTTTATTCTGGCCATCAAAATAGATGTGTGAAGCAGTATCTTATGGTTTTGATCTGCATTTCCTTAATGGTCAATGATGTTGAGTATCCTTTGATGTGCTAATTGGCCACTTTTTGTATCTTCTTTGGAAAAATGTCTATTAGGACTTTTCCCATTAAAAAAAATGCATTAAAAAATTTATTGCTAACTTGCATCCCAATCGAACAGGGTGCTCAGTTGGCCTTCCATGAGAAGATCCAGGAATCCAGGCAATGTCATCCTGTGGGACCTTGGAATCTCCTACTGGGTCTCCGGCAACTAGCTAACAAATGATGAAGGAAGAGAAGTATGGAAGACACACACACACACACACCCATCCAAAAAACAATGAACAAAAAATGGCCAGGTGCAGTGCTCATGCCTGTAATCCCATAACTCTGAGGGACTGAGGTGGGTGGATAACCTGAGGTCAGGAGTTTGAGACCAGCTTGGGCAACATGATGAGACCCTGGCTCTACTAAAAATACAAAAATTAGCAGGGTGTGGTGGTGCATGCCTGTAGTCTCAGCTACTCAGGGGTCTGAGGCAGGAGAATTGCTTGAACCCAGGATCAGAGGCTGTAGTGAGCTGAGATTGTGCCACTGCTCTCCAGCCTGGATGACAGCATTTCTACCTACATTCCACTGACTAGAGCTGGTTATATGGCCCCCTGCTAGATGCAAGGAAGCTGGAAAATGATGCTTTGCTGTATAATCAGGGAGAGAAAATGTTTTTGGTGGAGCATCAGCCAGTCTCTGCCTCACCTAAAGCCTACTGGGGTGTTCAGCACATGATGGCATTCAGGAAAGGTAGCTGGTTGACCGGACGCCTGCCAACATGATCCCCATTTCTTTGTTCGCGGTGGTCACTCTGGTCTGGCTGATTTCTGAGGCTCCAGGACATACCAAGTCCTGGCAATTCCAAGGTCAGGAAGCAATCTGGGAAGGAGTCCTTCTTTGGGGTTCAGGTACACCCTGTGATGTCAAATAACTACCCAGATGTTCCCAGACAGATAAAAAATCCTCCTGATGTTGCTGCTCACCTGTAGTCAGTGACTGGCTATTGTGATCCCTACCTCTCCATCTAATATCACACCACTCCACCTCCTGCAGGAAGCTCTTTCTGCACTAAAGAACACAGAGACAGTTCCATCTTCTGAACTAATGCCTGTGGTCCCAGACTGTCTCTCCTACACATGGGCAGCATGGCATAACTGTAATAGCTAACTTTATCAAGCACTTGCTTTGTGCCAAGAATCCTACATTGACTCATTCATTTAATCCTCACAAGAACTCCAGGTGTTCAGTTCTCGTTATTATCTGTCTTTTTCCCTCTGGCCATCATAGTACAGACAAGGTAACTGAGACCCGGTGAGGCAAAACTACATGCTCAAGGCCACACAGGTCACAAGCCACAGAACTAGTTCACAAAATATAATTTTTGTCCATTTAAAAATTCTGCTATTTATCTTTTTACTATTGAGCTCTTTACATTTTATAGATATTAGTTCTTTATCAAATAGATTATTTGAAAATATCCTCTCCCATTCTGTGGATTGTCTTTTCACTTTCTTAATTGCATACTTTAAAACACAAAGTTTTAAATTTTGATGAAGTCTAATTTATCTATTTTTCTGTTGTCATTTGAGTTTTTGGTGTCATCTAAGAAGTCTTTGCCTAACCCAAAGTCATGAAGGTTTAATCATATTTTCTTCTAAAAGTTTGATAATGTTAGCTCTCACCTTTAGGTCTATGGTCCATTTTGAGTTAGTTCTTGTGTACAGTATGAGTGAGGGGTACAAATAATTACTGAACACCTATTATATACCAGACACTATGCTAGATACAAACAACTCAGTGACAGTGATGCGTGATGTATGATCATTTTTCACTTTCATGCCCTTGCTGAAGCAGCATAACACCTGGGATGTTTTCCTGCCTAAATGTCTCCTTTTAAAAATATAACCCAGATCAAATTTCAATTCCTTTCAATGAAGACTGCCACAATATCTCCCCTTCTTCCTAAAAGTTGCTCTCTCTCACTCTCTCTCTCTTCTGACATTCCCACAAGTTTGGTTATATAGTTTTTATAAAATTTGTTATCTTTTGAATTGTATTTTAGTTATGCATTTGTTTTAACTATGCTGGTAAGGAGGCACCATGCCTTCTTCACTCTGACCTCTTACACCATGGTAAAGTAATGTAAAACAGAAGTTTAATAATATTCTGATTGCTGTTGTCATCACTGGAAAAAACGCATGAAAAGCCAATCCCCAAAAGCAATTGTCAAAAGTGACAACATGTGAAAGGAGCTGTTTTAGGAGTAACACATTTCAGCATTTCAAACTTCTTGGATATGGCAGCATATCTAAGATAACTGTTCCCATGTTACATAAATGTTAAATTATCTACCCCAGTGTTTACGTCTTCTAGAAAAATCTTTAAGGGACACTTCCATCAAGAACTAATACCATTATTCTACTCTCTATCTTCATGAGTTCAGTTGTATTAATTTTTAGCTCTCACAAGTAAGAAAGAATGTGTGATGTTTGTCTTCCTTCACTGGCCTGTTTCACTTAACAAGAAGGATGGTTACCAGAAGCTGGGAAGGGCAGTTAGGGCAGGGAGGGGATGGCTCAGGAGTTAACAAAATATAGTTGGATAGAATGAATAAGATCGAGTATTTGATACTAGCAAAATAGGGTGATTACAGCTAATAGTAATTTACTGTATGTTTAAAATAACCAAAAGAGCATAATTGGAAAGAAAGGATAAATGGATACTCCATTTACCCTAATGTTATTATTACTCATTGTATGTGAGTATAAAAATATCTCGTGTACCCCATAAATATATACATTGACTATGTACCCATAAAAATGTAAAACAGAATACTCTAATAACATTATATACAAAGAGTATGTATGCATACCTTTGTATCATTTATGTGTATGTGTGTGCACAGAGGGGTATTTTAACACTAGCTCAGTAAAGGCACAAACATTGTATAAAACAATGAGGATAGTTTTCAATATTACTTATCCATCAACTATTGAATCAAATGAATTTGAGATCTAAGTTAAAGAGTAAACACCAACACAGAATCTTAATAGAACAACCTAAAAAGAATGGGGTAGAAAACAGAAATCTCTGAATTTAAATTTTCATGTCATATGAAAATCAGATCAGAATATCCTATAATACGTTTCTGAAGAACCTAAATATCTGAAAGCAGATTTAAAGGTTTGTAAACAAAGTCTAAAAGATTATTAATAAAAGCTATTGGCCAGGCACAGTGGCTCATGCCTGTAATCCCAGCGCTTTGGGAGGCCAAGGGAGGCGGATAACCTGAGGGTGGGAGTTTAAGACCAGCCTGACCAACATGGAGGGACCCCCTCTCTTCTAAAAATACTATATTAGGCAGGCATGCCTGTAATCCCAGCCACTCAGAAGGCTGAGGCAGGAGAACTGCTTGAACCTGAGAGGCAGAGGTTACAGTGAGCTGAGATTGCGCCATTGCACTCCAGCCTGGGCAACAAAAGCAAAACTCAGTCTCAAATAAAATAAAATAAAATAAAAGCTAGCAAGTCAAAAAGTGAACCAATGACACATTACAGGGTTCACAGTATCTTAGGATTCCATATAGAATAATAAGAGATCATGACTTGATGAGAATAAATTTCAAATGGATGGCTTTTACTCTTTAGAAAGCTACAATTTAAGAAGCAAACTATCTGTAGGGCACAGTGGCTCATGCCTGTAATCCTAGCACTTTGGGAGGAGAAGGCAGGACAATCACTTGAGGCCAGGGATTCAAGACCAGCCTGAGCAATATAATGAGAGCCCATCTCTCCAATTTTGGAGTTAGATGGTAGAGTCAGTCCTACAGAAAGATTCAAAGGCATTTGATGACCACTGGGCAATATAATTTGGTTTCTTATGGTTGCGACTAGAATAAAAGTTAAATTCTTCTCATCTCAAACAGTTGCTAAGGTGATTGTTAGGAATTAGAGAAACAAAGCTTATATGATACTGTAACAATATTCATCATTGGTTATACTTTATTCACATGGTTATAGTTTAAAAGCAATCATAATTCACTTATGATCTTTGTTTCATTTTCTATATTCAGGTTCTATATTTGGTTATATGTAACCAAACTTCTCTGAAAGTTCAGTCCATTTTTATTTAAAAAAATCCATTGAAAGAGTCTCCTTTAACAATTCTCTCCTGTTCCCTTTACTCACCAAATAAAATTTTATGTAATTCTGATAATACAAACACCGAAGCACAGCCAAGTCAATGGAACTTTACTTGCTTTTTCATACACTCTTATTGCCCGTGTCAAGGCATTCTCTCTCTCCACAGGTATGAGTAAAAAAAATTTTTTTTTTAATTTCCCCTTAAACAGCCAGGGCAGTTTCCTCATTATCTAGGCTCATTTGAAGGTTTCAGGTTTCCCCAGAAATCTTCAGACCAACATGATTGCACTAAAGTACTAATACTAATGTTTTTGGAACTTGCAATTTACTTTCTATGTTGTTACTTAACTGACTTGTGAATTATACAGTATAATGAGGATCAACATTTTCTTAATAAACTTAGAAACCTCTAGGTAGACTGAAAGTACTCTATGTACTACAGTGAGAATAAAAATATGTCCTTATTTTTAAGTATTTATTCAAACTCTTTGCTAATACAGTTCATTCGGTCTTGGTATAGAAAGTTACATCTGGGAATCCATAGCTGCATTAAGACCTCACTTTCCTTTTTCATCTTTTACAAATAAGTGGTTCAAAGTATTAGCTCAGGACACAGAATTTTATGTGGTTATTGGCAAGGGCACTTACCAATAAATTCTGCAAAAGAAAAGGAAGGAACGTGTTCATTTTCCCAGTTAATGACTAATGTAAAAGAGAAAATGGTTTTGAATGTGTAAGTCACTTATACAACAGCGTTTTTAGCAATGGGAATGACCAATAAAACATGACATTATCATGAAAGAACACATGATGGTGCTCATTGTTAAGGTTACTGCTGTTTGTTTAATCACCTTTCAGGACTCTATCAGGACTAATTCACAGTCATCTCACCTACTGAATCAGTGCTAACCGTTCTCTTCAATTAACTCTGAGAAAAGGCAGCAAAATTCAAGTTCATAAATCCATTTGAAAAATGTTGTGCTTTACAAAGCACAACACATAAATGTTAACAAAAAAGAATTGTCAATGACAGATTCCAAATGGAATTTTCCCAGTATTTCTAGGACACAGATGCTATAAGAAATTCATTTTTACTTAGTGAAAATTTCATACAAGAAGAAAACAGTCAATTAGTGACTCTAAAATCTGTACCCTTTAACAGCAGAATTCACAGGACTATTACAAATTCCAACTGTCCTATCATTGCATAATCACCTCCATGATTGACAAATACCAGTGAATATGACCTATTTCCTCAAAGAAATATCAGTTTTACAGATCTCTGATTAAAGAAGAATGCTACTAAGGCAACCTCAGAACTTCAGAGCTATACACATTCAACACATTTTTGTGGAGTAAATGGCACAGGAATATTATATAAATCAAATAATAATTATTTACAAATAATAAAACATTTGCAGATGACCCAAATTCAAGGTTTTAGTAAACATAATTCCCTATTGCCTTCCTGGCCCCAGCTGGGGTTTCTAAACAGTTATTAGATATATTTTTCTTATCACAGGTATGGCAAGTGTAGAATTAAGTGAGCTGTTATGCCAATTAAAGATTAGAACATTCAACTTAGGAAAATCTTAAAAGATACATTTTGGAATTATAAACTTAATACCTTAAGGGGATGGCAGATTGTGACATCACTCACACACACACACACACACACACACACACACACACACACGAGAAAAAACTAGCATCAGTCAGGTTGTGGCTGCACACAGCTATCTTTGTTTATCATTGGCTAATATCTGGATTGGGTGCTGTTCCCACAGTCTCATATCAGGACAATCATTTAGAAATGAAACAAACCACAGGAAACAAGCAAGGCAACTCTGCAGCTGCCTGGTATGCATCATCACTGCAAACTTAGTATTAAAGAGTTCTCTAATATAATTTTGAAATACCAACCCACTATGTTGATGTCTGGATTTGGGGACGTCCTTATTAGAACTTGATGAACTTCTCCTGTGGTTGATGGCAAGACAATATTTGGTATCTTCATCTAAGCCATGTTCCAAAATATAAGCAGTGTCACAGTAAGACTCCCAGGCTGGAGTGCAGTGGCGTGGTCTCAGCTCACTGCAACCTCTGCTTCCTGGATTCAAGTGATTCTCCTGCCTCAGCCTCCCAAGTAGCTGGGACTACAGGTGTGCACCACCACACCCAGCTAATCTTTCTTTTTTTAGTAGAGACAAGGTTTCACTATGTTGGCCATGCTGGTCTTGAACTCCTAACAAAGTGATCTGTCTGCCTTGGCCTCCCAAAGTGCTGGGATTACAGGCGTGAGCCACTGCACCCAGCCAAAAGAAAAATTTTTTATTAATGAAATAAGGTAACTACTTACATAATCTGGTAGAGGAACATCATTAGAACTCAGCGAACCTCTCAAGGACTGTGTGGCTTGTTCCAGAACTTTGTTGTGTTTTTTGGACAGCAAAGAAAATAAACTGGAAAAACAAACAAAAAACCAATTATATTAAAGGCATTGTTTTCTTTTCTAGGTCTTATATAGAATTATATAGTTCCACAGCATGTCAATTATTCTAAAATATACTTGTAAATGATTCTTTCTTCATGTCTATGTTCACAGCAAGATTAACCATACTATTTATATAAGAAAAAAAGGAGGAGGATGCTTAAATTATAAGAGTTCTAAAAAATTGTTTTTAATGACAGTTTAAAATTAAGTTTCAAACATAGGAAAATTTTTCATAAGATTACTATAGGGAAAAGAATAGTGGAGAAAACCCGAAATATAGACTATGACAAACTCATAGTGTAATCTACTACAAGTCACTTGAGCTTGTGTACCTTCTCACCTTCCAAAAAAGTGCACTGGAAAAGATTATTTCTCTGTCATATAGAGTCTATGGTTCTGTATTATAGCTTTCTCTCTTTTTTTTTGAGACAGAGTCTCGCTGCAACCTCCGCCTCCCGGATTCAAGCTATTCTCCTGCCTCAGCCTCCTGAGTAACTGGGACTACAGGCGTGTGCCACCATGCCCAGCTGATTTTTGTATTTTTTTAGTAGAGACAGGGTTTCACCATGTTGGCCAGGATGGTCTCGATCTCTTGACCTTGTGATCTGCCCACCTCGGCCTCCCAAAGTGCTGGGATTTCAGGCGTGAGCCACTGCGCCTGGCTACACCTTTATTTCTAAAAAATAATGACTTGAAATGTTTTATAAGATTTCTGCTCTGGCCATGATGGATCAACCAACACTGGACTAACTCTCCTGCTATCACTAACTAAAAACTTAAAAAAAATATGAGGCTGGGCATGGTGGCTCACGTCTGTAATCCCAGCACTTTGGGTGGCTGAGGGGGGTGGATCATGAGGTCGGGAGTTCGAGACCATCCTGGCCAGCATGATCAAATGCCGTCTCTACTAAAAAAAAATAAAATACAAAAATTAGCCGGGAGTGGTGGTACATGCCTGTAGTCCCACCTACTTGGGAGGCTGAGGCAGGAGAATTGCTTGAACCTGAGAGGC
>NW_016107375.1:2513627-2552971 GCF_001604975.1 Cebus imitator | reverse complement strand
TTGCACAACATCTGAAGTAAAGGATTATAATCCCTAACAGAAGGGAGATAAACATGAGCCCCATAATGGTGAGCTTCTGTCTCAAGGAACATTGCAGACTATGGTCCAGGAAGGTGGGACCCAAAGAGTACACAGAAGAGTACACAGAATTGCTGTGCTGAGCTGAGAAGACAGAAAGAAGAATTTTAACACTGCTGTGGCAACTGCATTTTGCAAGGCAGAATACTAGAGAGGAGAGAATTTCCAGAAAGCAGGTCCAGAAATCCAAGTGTCTTCTTGAATGTTTGGGTAAATGGTAAGCTGTACTGTGCACAGCAAGACTCCACAAAGTGTGGCAGTAAACAACTATCCAGGAGCTGTAAACTAAATACAGATTTTGGGGATCATAACAAACTAAGGGATACGGGAGTTCAAACCAACCAGGAGATAAAACTCAATTGAACATGAACGTTCAGTTGAATTCTTAGAAAGGCCATGCTTTAGGAGTCAGGCTATTCTACTCTAGAGCACAGATTACTTTATTCTAAGAGGTACCCTGATACAGCAAAACAAACAATCTTCAAAGAATACAATTGATTTACATTAACTATAAATGCACTAAACACTCCAGTTAAATGGCAGAGATTTCCAGACTGGATAAAAAAGGAAGAACCAACCATGTGCTATTTAAGAGAGACATACTTGTAAATTTAAAGATACAGATAAGTTCACAAAAGGATGCAAAAAAGACATCCTATAGAAACATTAATCATAAGGAAGTTGGAGTGGTCATATTAATTTCAGACAAAGTAGGCTTAAGAACAATATTATTATTACTAGAGATAAAGAGAGAGATTTTATAATGATGAAAGTCAGTTTACCATGAAAACATAACAATACTAAATATGTATGTGCCTAATAAAAGAACTTCAGAGAGATATATATTGTAACTATGTGATACCAATATGACATTTATTATATCTAATAAAGAAAGAATTCTTCTTTAGGGTAGATGGCAGCTTAAAAATAAAGGCAATTCTGATTCCATGTACTTCTCATAAAAATCTGAAGTAAGGCCCACGGTACCGTTTTTCAAGCCAAAACTTCACTGTAGTATTCAGTAATCCCCTTACAAAGAAAATATTTATTTAAATATCAATTTAGAAAAATCTGTAATTATTTCAGATGGTTTAAAAAGGATAGCCACTGAATAGAAAGGATATCCACAGGCCACTAAGTAGTCTTTCTAGATTAAGTTTCAACTAATATCATCAAGGAAAAAAAATTCCTTAAACATTTATTGGTAATGTTAGATGTTGCACAAAACAAACAACAGAAGTAATGAACATTATTTAAGTTTATACTTAAAGTGGGAAGAAAATTACATGAAATAATTACTGAATAAATAAGTATGAAATCATATGATACTGGTTACATGCTGAGGATATATCTGACAGAACCATTGCGTTGAAATGCAATACTCCAGTGAAGTTTCATGAAGGTCAGCTTAGGCCCTACACGATGTCTTGAAAAATAAGAAAGAGTTATTTGTGTAAGAGCGAATACAAGGCACTTCCAAATAGAAGGCAAAGCACAGAGCAAAAGTAGGAGAGAGCAAGAAAATGGAATGGAGGTACTATACAAGAAGTAGGAAACAGGATTCAGTACATAAGGGCGCATACATTTTTTCAATCATTTTATTTTTCTGGGTCTTCTCCATTTGGATTTAGTTTTGCTTTGGCTTTCCTTTTTAACAGTAAACACCATACTTTCCACTCACCATTATTCCCATGAATCACTGATAACTAATATTAACAGTTTATTGGACATGATTCCAGAAATGTTATATATATCAAGACATGTAAACAAATGCATACTGTATCCATATATACATATATATATATCCATCTTTTTATTCCATGAAATATGTACTATGCTGTATCTTGCACTTTGTCCATCTAACAGTATATTCCTTCATTCATTCAACAAACACTTGAGTGCCTGTTACTTGATATCAAAAGGATATGGATATACCATAATTTACTTAGTCCATTATTAATCAGTCAATGCAGTTGTTTCTAAATTTTTATATTATAAGCAGCATTGCAATGAACACCCTTGTGAATAATTTTTAGCACGCCTGAGTGAGACTACCTTTAACATATTGCCTGAAGCAAAACTGCTGAGTAAGACTAACTGAACATAATACTGAACTGCATTAGAAGGTCCATATTTTCAAGCATGCAAATTATTTTACAGGATATGCAAAATAAAGGTAAAAAAATTGGGACTGTGTATAAGACATGTTCACAGGGAAATGCATACAGAAGGAAATCAATAATATGCTTCTAACTGGTTGCAGTATATTTTCTGGAATAAATGGAATTTCAAAAGTTTTTTGAGACTAAAAGAAATTTGGGTAGTCAATTCTTGCACAAGGTATGGCAAGACTCAAAAACGTAAACTGGCCACCAAAGAAAGAAAGGAAAGCAATAAATATGCCTGAAAGAAGTGATCTTCTTGGTGGTAGGAAGAAGAAATGGTACAAGTGAAGCACAGCAGCAAACTTTGCAGAGTTGAAGAAAAAATAAGAACTTGAGAGGTACTTCATGAGTTCAGCAGACCTGGGATGTTCATTCTCACATTCCGTGTGTGTGTGTGTGTGTGTGTGTGTGTGTGTGTGTGAGTGTGCGCGCGCGCGCGCGCATGTCCCCTATTAGTACACCATCAGAGAATAATAAAGGTGATCTATAGTAACTTTCATCATCAATTTAAGAAAATTATTAAACAGTCCTAGGGACCAGAGTAAAAAACACTTAAAACTGTTTCCTTTGGGGAAGAAAGGCTAGTTTGTTTATTTATTTTAAAAGAGAATATGAACACTCTTGTTTTGCTTGCTAGTAGGACACCAAACAAGGAAGTGAGCTTCAATTCAAACATGAGATCTTTTGGTTGAGCATAATGGAAAATTTCACTATTAAGGACATAAAATGTTGAAATGGTACACCCGAAGAAGCTGTGCATACTGCTTCCAGCTATCTCAAAGAAAGTTTGTATAAGAACAGATCATTTGAGGTCACATTCAGCTCTCCATCAAAGAGAAACAGAACTCACACTTACTTTGTTACTATCATACAATTTAACAGGCATTTTACTAAAATCTTATAGCAAGTGCTTTCAAAGTTTTATTTAAACATTCTAATTTTGGATTTTATTTAGCATTTTTAAGGCAAAATGTATATAAGACACGAGTTGCAAACTGCCGAGTGAAAATAGTGACTTTTGCTTAAAGCTTTGCAAAGTGCTTACCCCCTAGCTTAATGCTAATTAGAGTAAGTAATAAAGACATATGATGTTTATATGTAAATGGATACATTTAATTTCATTTTATTATTTTTTTTTGAGACAGAATCTCACTCTGTCGCCCAGGCTGGAGTGCAGTGGCGCAGTCTCAGCTCACTGCCACCTCGACCTCCCAGGTTCAAGCGATTCTCCTGTCTCAGCTTCCCAAGTAGCTGGAACTAAAGGCGCATGCCACCACATCTGGCTAATTTTTTATTTTTAGTAGAGACAGGGTTTCACCATGTTGGCTAGGCTGGTCTCAAACTCCTGACCTCAGGTGATCTGCCTGCCTCAGCCTCCCAAAGTGCTGTGATTACAGGCATGAGTCACCATGCCCAGATGATAAACTTGATTTTAAAAATGTCTTAAAAATAAAAATGTTCAAGTCTGCTTAATATTCACTTAGTTGGGGTCTTTTTGGTAGAATACTTTTTAAAAATTTGAACAAGACTAGTTTTTATTTTTTTTTATAAGAATGTTCATTACAAATTAAAAAAATGAAAACAGCCAAAACACTAATCAAGAGGATGAGTAAATAAACTGTGTGATATTTATACAAGAAAATATTATACAGCAATTTAAAATTATCTAAAGCTACATGTATCAGTATGGATACATCTCAAAAACAATGTTGAGTAAAAAATAGGCAGAAATCCTTAGAGAACATGAACAAGGCGATTTTATGTTTTAAAAATGGAAAACAATATTACATATCATTTACAGATTAAACATATGAAGTAATAACATCAAATAGATATGGAAATGATAAATCCTACATTTAGGATCGCCACTGTTCTCTGAGGAAGGAGGAAACAGTGAGTACAGTTCTCACATAACTACTCTCTCTCTCTCTCTCTCTCTCTCATATATATATATATATATATATATGCACATACATACAGTAGATAAAAAATGTTCTTTTGGTAACACTGGATACATACACAAGAAAGTGCTATATTACTCTATTTTTTGTGTATGCAGAAAGTATTATACAGCATTTTAAAAATCTGATAAAAAGAACACGCTATCCTGAAGAAAACAGAGCCCCTGCCAACAGACAGCATTTCACAAAAGAAAGCAGCATGTAAACAGAATAAGTGTGGTCAGTCCAAACGGGAGCACGCTGAGAAAATCACAAGCTGGTGGAATGGCTGTAGTGCAGGGTGCACAGATGGTGGCAGGAGATGACACCAGAACGAAGACAGTTTGAAGCCATACTGTGAAGGGCTGCTTTATGGCACATCAAAAGCCCCGGACTTTTATTCTATTTGGAGTGAGAAGCTAATGGCACATTGGTCTTACAAAATAATGAAAGAGACATGGCTCCCTGCCCCCTAGAACCTGAAGTCTACTGGAATGGGGGAAAAAAACTGTCTACAATACTGAAATCAGAGACTGCCACGGGTCTGAAGACAGCACTGTGGGAGAAGAGGGGGAAGATTAGGTGCATTCCACAGAGGAAATCTATCTTGACTGTAGCCTTGAAGGTTAGGGGACTTGCTATTTGAAAAAGCAAAGGGAGAGGAAGAATAATTCAGAAGAGGGAAAGTGTTCAGAAAGGCACTGCGAGATTTCAAAGAAATACCCATAGCTTATAAGGCAAGAACAGAGAAAACTCGTGGGGGTGAGAGGTAGCAAGAAATGAAGCCGGCAAGACAAGAAGCACCAAATAAAAAGGCTACACGGACCATGCTAAGAGGTATGCATTTTATCTTGCTCAGCCACTGAGACAGACAGTGAGTCAAATATTTACCAAGGGTCTACTATGTGCCAGGCAACGTGAAAGCAAAAGCAGCACCGTTTCCATCCCACCTCCCTGAGGGCGCAGTCAGGTGAGAAAAGACATGCCTAACAGACTGTAGATGAACACGGAATATTAGGGGGACACAGGTGAGGACTGCCCAACTGCACTCGAAGGGAGAAAGAAGCAATCACTTCTGGAGATGATGCCTGCACTGCATTCTTAAGAAACAATTAGGAGTCAGCCGAGCAAATCGGGCAACGACAAAGGTGATTTGGGCAGAGAATGGAACAGGAGCTAAGGTAGAGAATTATGAGCCCTGAGGGTGGAGGAAACAGCACTGCATGTTCATCAAGTATGAGTACACAGCAGAGCACAGCAATGAGGCTGGGTAGCAGTGAGGATGGTTCATCAAGTACTTCTTAAGTCCCTCAGACTTTGAACTTTATTGTGAAAGCCAGAGGTGTTCTATGAAAGCAGGACTGCACTATGGGATCAACGCAAAGCTGCTTGTGTTTGGTACTCAGCTGCGAGGTGGGGGGCAGCGCTCCGCAGTAAGGATGGCAGTTTACTACCTGTGCATCTATGTCCTGAGCCTCCTCCCTAAGCCCTGCCATGTATGGTAGCTAGAGTCCCTACTTCAGGGTACCTACAACTGAAGGTTGAAAACCACTGACCTGAGCAACGTGGTCCAAGTATATAAAATTCTATTTGTTTTAGAAAGACTTCTCTGCTCCTGGAGAAAAGGATGGCCAGGAGATGACAACTGAACAAGAGTAGAAACAGAACCTTAAGGAAACATCCACATTACCCAAAGAAAGAGATGAAGAGGCCTCAAGTTAAAGCAAATAGAGCTGTGTGGAAGGCAGAGACAGCATGGAGAGGGAAGGAAAGGAATCAGGGCTGACTGAGGTCTCTAATCTGGGAAACACAGTGCTTAGCTGGTAAGGTAACTGACATGCTAGCAATACAAACAAATTGAAAGGGAGGGAGAGGGCTCAGGAAGACAAAGAAATTAGTAACAGTAGCAGCAGTTATGAGTTATGTATCAGGTGCCGTCCATCTAACAACCGTGTGATGTGGGTCCTACCATTATCCATTCTCCCTCCCTCTTTTTAAATGGATGATGGAATGAACCAGAGAGAGTAATTTGCCCAGGCACACAGCTTAGTGGCCGAGTCAGGAGTCAATGCTAGTATTGCTGGCTCCAGAATCCATGCTGTTAACAAACCTTTTAGGGAAAGTACAGGTGCTCAGCAACACCAGGTGGAGATGGTCAAAAAGAAGCAGATGGGCAGTTTAGAAATACTAATTTGGTGCTCAGAAGAAAGGGGAGGAGAAATTTTAGGGTTATGTGCATCAGCTGCAATCACAAAAGTGGAGGCGATCACCCAAGGATATTGTGTAATGTAAGAAAGAACTGTGGGAGACTGGGCGTGGTGGCTCACACCTGTAATCCCAGCACTTTGGGAGGTCGAGCAGGTGGATCACAAGGTCAGGAGTTTGGGATCAGTCTGACCAATGTGGTGAAACCCTGTCTCTACTAAAAATACAAAAATTAGTTGGGCGTGGTGGTGTGTGCCTGTAATCCCAGCTACTCAGGAGGCTGAGGCAGGAGAATTGCTTGAACCCGGGAGGCGGAGGTTGCAGTGACTGAGCTGAGATTGCGCCACTGCACTCCAGCCTGGGCGACAGAGTGAGACCCCATCTCAAAAAAAAAAAAAAAAGAAAAGAAAAGAAAAAGAGATTGTAAGAAACACCAAGACTGAAAGGGTGAAGAAAGAGAGGCCAGAAAGGGTCACTTAAACAGAAGGAGGAGAGGCAGTAGGAAAGAAAGATGTTCTGGAAGCCAAGAAAACAATTTTAAGGAAAGAATAATCGTGACTGTTAAAAGCTGTCAAACAGTAAAGTAGGATTTACAAACTGCATTTGGCAAAAGGAAACAAATCAGTGGTGACCTTATCCACTTTCAGAGGGGAGGAGGAGGCAGAAGCTGGACTGCAGTGCTTGAGAAATAAGTAGGATGTGAGGAAGCAGAGAAAATAGGTGTAGATTTTTTTTTTTTTTTTTGAGACGGAGTTTCACTCATGCTACCCAGGCTGGAGTGCAATGGCACGATCTCGGCTCACCGCAACCTCCGCCTCCTGGGTTCAGGCAATTCTTCTGCCTCAGCCTCCTGAGTAGCTGGGATTACAGGCACGCGCCACCATGCCCAGCTAATGTTTTGTATTTTTAGTAGAGATGGGGTTTCACCATGTTGACCAGGATGGTCTCGATCTCTTGACCTTGTGATCCACCCGCCTCGGCCTCCCAAAGTGCTGGGATTACAGGCTTGAGCCACCGCGCCCGGCCTGGTGTAGACTTTTAAGAAACTGAACATTGCTGGGGAGCAGAGAGCTACTGTAATGCTCCGAAGGGAAAGGTAATGCATCACAGAAAGGTCACTTACTGGGAGGAGGTGTGGAGGTTCTGTCTTTGAAAGTTTCAGACATTTCCTGTAAGAGCCCTGCCAATCCTCACAAATCTCAGCCAACCTTTCTCCATTCCTCAGTCCTTCCCCGAACACACTAGTAACAGCAGTCACAGCGGGGAAAAAAGAAGTAACTGAACTCCACAAAAGACCTGGGAGCAGATGATTTACAGATAAAGAAACCCAGGTGTACAGCGTTAGGTACTTGACCCACGATCAAATTTACATTGTGTAGTGAATACAAAAGTTCTTTATAAATCCTAAAGAGCTATTAAAATGAAAAAAAAAATACAAAAAACTACTAAAGTTATTAGAGGTGCAGTGGGAGCTAGAAACCAAATCTCACACCAGGTGTCATGCTCTCATCTGTAAACGCTAATTTCCTTTACGTGTAGACACCCCTCCTTCCTCCTCTCCTGCAAATCACAGCCCCACACCACTGATTCCACACCCTCTGGGAAAGAGTTCTGAAACCCGTGCTCTCCCTGCTCCTGAACCCTGCTGGTCCTTAATTACAGTCCTACGCTACTGGTTACCTTAGTTTTAATCAGCTTTATTGAGAAATAATCTTTATATAATAAAACTCACCAATTTTAAGTAGACAGTGCAATGAATTTTGAAAAACGTAAACATTCATGTAATCCATCACTACAATCATGATACAGAACATTTCCGTTACCCCGAAAAGTTCCCCCGGGCTCTTTTACTCCAATACTGCCCCCACCCCCGCCACCCCCCCACCAACTTCCAGGCAGCCACTAATCTGCTTCCTGTCACTGCAGTTTTGCCTTTTCAAAAATTTCCTGCAAATAGAATCATACCATAGGTACTGTTTTGTTTCTGCTATCTGTCAGCATAAAGCTTTTCAAATGCATCCAAGCTGTTTTGTATATCAGTAATTCATTCCTTTTTTTTTTTCCAGAGCATCTCACAGATCCATTTATTCATGCCATGAAGTAAATGGTACTCATACATGTGTACAGTGATGTTCCACGCGCCCCATCTAACACGGCTTGCTCAAATTTACAGGCAGCCTGACGTTTTCTTTCACAGGTACTCCAAGTAAGCTGGTTAATGATGATCACGAGCAGACGCTGCAGCTTTCGCAGCCTTATTTCTTTTATCGGCGACATGGAGTTTATAAACGATGAAGCCCATCAACCCCATTCCTACCCAAATCTCCTGGTAAACTTGGGTATAGTAGGGTTTCAAGGGGAGCCACACATTTTTAATAAAATTTTGAAGCATCTTGGCGCAGGAAAGACAGCTCAGGGAGCACCACAAACCCGCACCCAACTGAGAAAAGCAATTCATTCCTTTTAATTGCTATTTTTCCATTGTACAGCTGTGCCTCGATTTCTTTATTTACCAGTTGTAGTTATTTCCAGTGTTGGGGTATTATGAAGAAAGCTGCTGTGAACACCTGTACAGGTTTTTATGTGAATATATGTTTTCATTTCTCTTGAATAAATACTATGAGTAGGATTGCTGGATTGTATGTTATTTAACTCTATAAGAAACCACTAAACTCTTACACATTCTTGCGAACACTTGGCATTTCGGTCTTTTTAGCTTTAGCTGTATTAGTGGATGTGAAGTGATTTTCTCCGTGGTTTTAATTTGCATTTTCCGAATGAGTTTTCTAGTGCTCACATGTTGTCTTTGGAGAAGTGTCTATTCAAATCTTTTGACCATTTAAAACAATGGGTTGTTTTTCTTCTTGAGTTGTAAGAGTTCTTCATACATTCAGGATACAAGTTCTTTATCAGGTATAAGTTTTGTAAATATTTTCTCCTTCGCCTATGGCCTGGGGGTGGTGGTAGTGGGGCCGTTTATCTTTTTCATTTTCTTCACAAAAACAGTCCTTTTGAAGAGCAAAAATTTTAAATTTAATGAAATCATCAGTTCATCAAATTTTTAAAAAATGTTTTTTATGTCTTATCTAAGAAGTTTTTGTCTAATCCAAGATCCCAAAGATTTTTCTATGATTTCTTCTATATGATTTATAGTTTTAGCGCTTATCTTTAGGTCTCTGATCCACTTTGAGTTAATATGTGTATATGGCATGAAGAGTCACAATTTATTTCATTGGTTTGTTTTTTTTTTGCATGTAGATATTTAATTGTTCCAGTACCATTTGTTGAAAAGATTATCCTTTCTCCCTAAAATTACCTTGGCACCACTGTTAAAATTTCATTAAGCATATATGCACTGGTCTATTTCTCGATTCTATTCAATTCCATTGGTCCATAAATCTGTCATACAATATTTTCCCACTGTCTTGATTACTCCAGTTTACAGCAAATCTTGAAATCAGGTAGTGAGAGTCTTCCAACTTAGGCTTTGTCAAAATTGCTTTTGGCTATTCTGGGTCCTTTGTATAGTATTTCCATACAAATTTTAGAACCAACTTGTCAATTTCAACCAAATCACCTGGTAAGATTTTAATTAGGATTGTGTTTAACATATAGATCAATTTCAGGATCTTAATAATACTAAGTCAGGATTAAATAACCCTGTTTATTTAAGTTTTCCTTAACTTCTTTCAGCTATGTTTTATAGTTTTCAGTGTACCAGGTGAATGTATTTTAAGTCCATCCTTAAATTATTTCATATTTTTGATGCTGCCATAAATGGTATTATTTTAAAATTTCAATTACTGGTTGTTCACAGCAAGAATGTAGAAATAAAATTATTGTTATATACTGACCTTGTTGTATCCTATGATCATGCTAAACTCATTTATAAATTCTAGTAGGTTTTTTGTAGATTCATTAGGACTTTTAAAACATAAATAATCATGTCTTATGCAAATAGCTAAACAGTTAAATAGTTAATAAAATTTAATAGATAGTTTTAAATCTTTTCCGATCTGGATATTAAAAATTTCTGTTTCTTGACTTATGGTATTGGCTAGGACCTATAGTACAATACTGAATAAAGGTCAGAGTAGACATCCTTGCCATTTTCCTCATCTTAGAGGAAAAGAGCCATTTTTCACTAAGTATGATTTTAGTTGTAAGTGTTTCATTGATGATCTCTGTTGGGTTGAAGAAATTCCCTCTATTTCTTGTTATGTGAAAGTTGTTTTCATTTTTTTTCATAAATGGCCACTGAATTTTGTCAAATGCTTTTTCTGTACCTACTGAGATGATTATATAGTTTTCTTTTTAAGTCTAATAAAGTAGTGGATTGTACTGATTGATTATGGCATGTTAAACCAAACTTACTTTCATAGGATGGGTCCCAATGGTATCTTTTTATATGATGATGATGTAGATAATAAGAATGATGGTAGCTACCACTTACTGAGAATGTGCTCTATGCCACTCATCTCTCTAACCTTTTATATTTGTTAACTAAATATACAACTCCTTAATGAAGACAGTATTACCATTATCATCACATTGTAAGTGATGACATACAGAAGTAAATTAACTTGGCAAGGGCTATACTATTCATAAATGGAAGAGCTAGAACTCACACCTGGTAATCTGAGTCTACACTGTGGACTCATGACCACTTCATTATCTCTTATATGGAGATTTGTTAATTATGGTGGCTATTTTTTTTTCCTGTCCAACATGATTCACTCTCACCCCCAACTTTTTCAAGAACAGAAACTACTTTCCTGAAAAAAAGTGAGTTTATGATACAGTCTCATTCCCTGAGTCACAGAGATTGGTCAATGAATATAAGCTCTAAGTTGAGCCAGCTGGAAATATTCCCTAGGATTTTACAAGCTAGAAAGGGTGAGAAAGCTGCTTTTTCTCTCTGGTCAGAAGATTGTAAAGACGTAATTCCGGAGTTGGCTATGGCCAGGCTTAGCTTCATGAAGAAAACCCATGTGCAAGAAGAGGGAACAAAGGGAACTTAAGGAAAGAGAGAGAGAAAGAGAGAGACAGAGAACTGAGGGAAAAGGCTGAAGGAGAAAGGGACACATAATGATGGTTCTAACAAATAAGGAAAAGATGTGACCATAATACAAACAAGAAAATCATCAAAGCCAACGAAGACAGAGCAAATTTACGTTATGAAACTTGTCTCTTTGTACTTGCAGATTATAATAGAAATAGTAACTTCCCAAGCTTTTTTTTCTCTATCAAATTATGTAATCCTAATTATTTGTTTGCTTCAATATGCTGCTTCATAGTTGCTCTTAAACTGCTACACCCAAGTGTAATGCATATTTGTACTGTAAACATGTATTTTTCCAAATGCCAAGTTCATTTAAGGCCTTGATTGTAGATCCTTGGGTTCTACACACAACATGGTCTAAAATATGCTTACTACTAATTGATGATTTCTCTTCTTTTCTATCATTCTTACTCCAATAAAAGAAACTGCAATGACATCAGTATTCTTGCCTTACAAAATCAGAAACAAGCAGTCTTAGTTGATTTTAGTTTAAAAACCTTATTTTTAAGGACCAAAAGTTAAAATGAAGGACAGACTAATTACATAAGAATCTTTGCTAAGAACACTGACATTTACAAAGAAGCAAGGTTAGGGCAGAGTAAACTGCCCATTCATTCACATTTAGTTGCCTTAATAACCATAAACATTATTTTAGGTATATGATAACTAGCTTAAAATTCATTTCCATCCAGGACAAGAGCTAAAATTGTTGATTTTATGGCATAAAAGGTACAGAACAAAATAACAAACCTCAGCACCACCAGCTTGCTGACTGTCAAGCAATGCTTGTTAAAATGCAAATGTCTTGTGACTAGCAGTACACAGCATAATGCATGGACAACAGATGTGTCCTTCAGTACACCAAGCACCACACATGGTCTAGTAGAACCTACCCTCCATATTTCAACACTATAAGAAAAACACAGTAACTCATCTTCTTCAAAAACCCTATCGTAAAAGCAAAAGACAAAGAAATATACGTGTGATGTTTGGCGAAAGAGGTTCCCACCAAAAGGGTACTCCTCGAATTATAACTGGTGAACCCAATCCCAGTATCTAAAAACGTACAATGTATCTTAGCAAGAACTTAAAATTATAGCTACAACATTCAGTATGATCTTCATGGTATGACTGCATAATCAAAAATTATATGTAAACCCAAAAATAACTAGTCATAGAACATGGCAAAGTATTTGACTAAATAATGTTTCTTAAAAAAAGAAATGCTGAAACTCAGGAACTGAATTTCCCCTAGCTAAGGTAACTAAAGTCAAAACATGGAAGACACAGAAAGAGAACTGGAAGATGGCTAACAACTTTAAAAATGATGTCACACCAATTATTCCTGATAAAACATCTTGAGAATAATGGATAAAATATACAGTCTGTCAACATATACTCTGGTAACTATATTATCAAATTTATAAGAGAGTGAAATAAGAGAATCTAACATTAGCTTAAAGACATTTATTTTCATTTTCTACAAAAACATTCATGCAAATTTCATTTGTGTGTTTTTAACATAAGCACATTTTATTCAATATATATATATTTTAAGAGACAGGGTCTCATTCTTTTGCCCAGGCTAGAGTACAGTGGTGCAATCAGAGCTCATGACAGCCTCAAACTTCTAGACCCAAGTGATTCTCCAGCTTCAGTCTCCTGAGTAGCTGGGACAACAGGCACGTGTCACCAAGCCCAGCTAATTTTTTTTTTTTTTTTTTTTTTGTAGAGACAAGGTCTTGCCTTGTTGCCGACACTGGTCTTGAACTCTGGCCTCAAATGATCCTCCCACTTCAGCCTCCCAAAGTGCTGATACAGGTGTGAGCCACTGTGCCTGGCTTCTTTCCAATTTTGACTAGATTTGGTTATAAATGTTATTTAGCAAAAATTACAAAATTAAAAATTGGTAATTTCTCTCAAAAGAACTCTACTGCCTTTATACATATTTCATGGATAATGTATTTTAAAAATGCATACCCTTTATAAACTAAACTATGATGAAAAACTACGTTTTTTAATAATTAATATGCAATTCTAAAGATATCTTGTTATAAGTTTTATGGCATTTTCTCTTCTCTATTAGAAAATTATATTCTGTGAAGAAAGAAAGAGATCTGACTGGAAAGAAGTTTGGTTGTCTTTTTCGGTGACCCTTTCTTAGTCTCTTGAGAAAACTACTGCCAAACAAATAGCAAACCTATCCAGTTTTTTTAAAAAAATCCTGTGGCAAAGTGTCATTAATTTATGAGAATAATTGGGATCAAAATTACACTGAATGAGAAAATTCATTTGGAAAGTGGAATGATCTCACAGTGAGTGCAAGAGGAGCCAGGACGGCAGCGTAGAAGTTATTATCATCACAGGTCATAAGGCACTTCCTAAGTGTAAAGAAATTTCCTCTCAGGGGACACCTACCAAATAAAGCGTGTTTACTATATGTCAGATTTTACAAAGATAGGCACAGGAAACATGATACTGCTAATTTTGTGGAAATGCTGCAGAGTACCTATACCTATGTTATAACACAATTGATAGCCAAGATATTTCCCAGGTGTTGGACCCTTGAGAATCCCAACTGAAACTTGGAAATTTTCTTTTTGCTTAGTCCTTAATCTTAATTTAGTGAATATAATCAATCTTTAGGATGGCCACAGGAACAGGAAGTCTTAACTGAAATTATAGGTCTTTATTAGTAAATGCCTTTTTTCTAACACCTAATAGCCTGATCACTATAAAAAAGTCTTAGGTCTGTAAAAACTTTATCCAATTATTTCAACTTCCTTTTGACCTTAGGGTACCTAATTATTAATTTATACTTGCTCTACACATTTTTCACATGTCCCCCCTTTATCTTTTGCTTGTACATTTGTCTCATTTCTTTTTTTTTTCTTTGAGACAAAGTCTTGCTCTGTCGTCCTGGCTGGAGTGCAGTGGCATGATGTCAGCTCACTGCAACCTCCGCTTCCCAGGTTCAAGCAATTCTTCTGCTTCTAGAGTAGCTGGGGATATAGGCCTGTCCAACGACACCTGGCTAATTTTTTGTGATTTTAGTAGAGACAGAGTTTCACTGTGTTAGCCAGGATTGACATTTGTCTCATTTCTTATGTGAATACAAGTTCAAGGGCACAGATGTCCATTCCTCTTTTCCTCTTTCAACACTTGCACAGTGCCTCCTGTATATACCAATGGTTTGAGTGGGCTAGTTATCCCTCATTTTCCTTTTAAATAAAATATCTACTGACTGGTGGACAAGATATTCTTTGAATTAAAGTTCTAAACTACTTTTTAGAAAAACCACAAAACCAATCATATATTTACAGTAAATTCCTAGGAAACCCACCTCTACTGTGACTCATCCTGAATGAAGAAGTAGCCCCCTTTCCAACCTCTTAATACAAAAACCCAAACCACAAAGAGAGAACAATTTCCATGAATGAAGTTGTTATCAATGCCCACAGCAAAGCCAAGGATTTAACTCGTTAGGTCTTGAATTAGTCTTACTTCTCAGAAAGCTCAGTTACTGGCTTCCTCAGCTAAAGCTTCTAAATAATAAAAGCAGCAAAGTAGAAAGGAAAACCAGAATGGGAGTATGTGGAAATGGGAAAAAATTAATAGTAGTGTGACCAAAAAGAGAAAAAGGATCCTCAACATCAAAGAAAGAGCAAACTCAGAATTCCACTGTGGTTTAGTACCGCATACATGCTCAAATCAACAATCCTGTGGTAACGAGGAAAAGACTCAAATGTGTGTAAACTCTTTACTTCAAACTCACAAAATTTTGCAATAGCCAAGATCTTATCCCAAATACTTTTTAACATTTTTAAGATGGTACTTTA
This sequence comes from Cebus imitator, assembly GCF_001604975.1. Lineage (NCBI taxonomy): Eukaryota > Metazoa > Chordata > Mammalia > Primates > Cebidae > Cebus > Cebus imitator. The sequence continues at coordinate 2,537,682 of NW_016107375.1, read as the reverse complement.
GTGAAACATACTTTTGTTATTTGGAAAATATGTGGAACTCCACAATTACCCAGAATGCCAGATAAATGAGGTACCACTTAAACACTCTAAGGCCTTATGGCTTCAAACAGCTGTTATTACAATATCAACAGGGTATTTCTAAAATGATAAAATTATAATTCTTTCTATTAAAATATACTAACAATAGAGAAAATAAATGATATTAATCTTCACAAATAACCAATGATAAATGTCTTTTTTAGAATACAGTCCTTTGTTATAACTACCAATTATTACAGATGTAGAATTCTATCAGTAGTTGTAAAAAATGCCACCATCTCCGGACAAAATTATAGCTCAAATCAACTTGGGCATAACCTGATAGGAAATAATCTATTTTAAGAACTGTGATTAATGTTTAACCCTGTAGCCCACCCCCACTCCGCCCCCATTTTCCTAAAACCCAGACATAAATTCATGCTTTGTGCTCCCTCTGCTGGCTCAAAAGCTTCAGCTAATTCCCAGTACAGCACACTGAAAGACTGGCACATTATATTTGGGATCTTTACAATGTAATACAGCTCCTTTCTTTGAGTGTTGATGAAAAACAGGAGAGGTGACATAACTAGTCCACAGTCACAATGCGTTCTGGGAACCAGAACAACTCTGGTCATTTGATTCCCAATCCAGTGCTCCTTCCATTCCACAATGATCTCCCTGCCTTCATGTGCAAGACTATTATTGAACTTATTTTGCCACGGGAGTTATTTAAAATCTGAAGCTCAGTATCTTTTGGTTTCACAGATTTTTCACTGTACTATAATTACAACTGATAAGTAGATTTGACCAATAGTCAATACAGACCTATTAGGCTTAAAGAGTATCCTTGTTTCGAATTTGTTTAGACAGGTCCCAATTTAAGACACCTACTGTAAAGTTTCTTGATATACAGAGTACTTCAAATGTCACCTAATGTGATTCTACTATTTGCTTACAAACCATGCCACAATTTGGAATATATAGTTACCACATAATATATCTTTAGGTCTGTAAAACCATAAAGTCATGTTGTTGTGATGATGAAGATGATGACAACAGTGATGAAGAGGCTGATAGTTACCATCTACAGAGTATCTGTTAAATAACAAACACAGAGTTGGGTCTTTAAAGAAATCATTGTCAATATAAGGTAGATATTTCTATCCCTATTTTACAGAGAAGGAAGCTGAGGGAAAGTAAATTGCCCAAGGTCTGTTGAACGGTATCTACTACTACTTCTGCATGTAAATGCTTTATTTTATTCATTCTTAATCAACAGAGACAGCTACAGTAAAAGAACCTCTTACTACCAGCACCATCATTACTTAAGGCAACTAAAGAAAGCAAAAGATACTTGATCCAAAGTATGAATCTGTTTAACTTCTTTTAAAGTTTATGCTAAAGTACACAGGGTTAATATTTTCCTTACTTTCAGTAGAGGAAATTATGTAACCTAAACTATAAATGTTAGTATTTAATTCCAATTTACTTTTGTATAATAGGTGTATTTACTTATTTGTCAAGTGATCTGCTGTGTGGAAAACCTAACTCTAGTCTGATAACAATGCTATTTAGATAGAAACAAACAGTCCCAGATTAAAGAATCTAATCTGTTCAGTCAAAGAGTAAATATTTATTAAGCTAGAATATACAAGTCTATCTTTGTGAGGAAGACTTTTTTTCTTCATAAGAGATACAAATTGTTATCTAAATCATGGACAACTTTTATTCAAAATGTTTAATTTCTGTGTTCCTTTTGAAACCAGAAAACTATAGACATTAGTGCCCATCCTCGTTCTCTGGTAGTGATTAGTTGTTATTTTCATAAAAGGGAATCATATTAAATAAACTATTTAAATAGGAGAACAATGTTAAAATGAATCTCTTTCTCAATTATTTATCAATAACCTATACGAACAGTACAGGTAACAAAAGTTAGTATTCTAGAAATGAGAAAGTAGCCTATAGTAAACTCAACATTAAGGAACTTAAAGAAAATTTACAAATGAATGTAAATTCTAACCTTGCACAATTTAAATAACATGATAAAATTGATACCTAGGGCACTATAGCTACCATCATATCTTTATGGATATCAATGATTTTTCAACTGAAAGATAAAATAACCTCATTTTTGATGTTATGCAGAAAGGAATACAGGATAATTCAAATACATCTGAATTTATACACCAGCTCCTCCATTTAATAACCCATGGGATTTTCAACACTCAATTTTTCCGAGACTCAGTTTCCTTATATGTGGTGATAATGATGGTGGCAGTTACTGAATACGAGTTGCTGTGATGGTTAAATTGCGGAAATGAATGTAAACACCCTTAAGAGAGAACCTATGGAAAAAGCCGCCATTCAGTTCCAACTGATTTCTGGCATGGAGGACCACGGGCTCTGTGTTGCCAGCTACTCCAACTTGTTATATGTTTGGAACAAACTTAAAAAAAAAAAAAAAAAAAACTGTGCAAACGGCACAGAGCACCTCTCTAGGCTGAGTCCAGGATGCAGGCTGTTAGTATGCAGTTTCTAATTTGGAGAATTGCTGGAGATACTACATGTCATGAAATGGGGCAAACCATCTAGAGTCAAGGTTGTGTTGGAGTTAAATGGGTGTTCTAAATAAAAGAGATGTGCTCTGGTGGGAAAAGTCAAGGGTAAGGGTTACGATAATTTTATGAGAGAAACTCAAAGCAAAAAGCATGTTTCCCTGGCACAGCGTGATTTTGAGATCACTCAGAACTATATATGCCATTGAAAAAATCTTTAATTTTTATATAATGTATTTTAATTTAATTCTTGATCTCCCAGTAAAGAGAATATGTAATTCTCTGTTTTATGAGAGATAGATCAGCTGGTTTATAATAGAATTGTCCAGAGTCCCCACAATACAGGTTGAGTTTCCCTCATCTGAAATGCTTGGAACCAGAAGTGTTTTGAATTTTGAATTTTTGCAAATTTTGGAATATTGGCATGATACTTACCAGGTGAACATACCAAATCCCAAAATTTGAAATCTGAAATGCTCCAATGAATGTTTCCTTTGAACATTATGTTGGTGCTGAAAAAGTTCTGAATTTTGGAGTATTTCTGATTTTTGGATTAGGGATACTTAATCTGTGTAACCATCATAGGTTAAAGATACAGTCCAAAATTACTCCACATAAAATCTTGGCAAAGGTTTATCATTTTTGTTGAGCGTTTCAAGGAATGAACTTTTGGTTTTAATTTTATCTACTGCATTTGTTTTCTATATCAGTGATTTCTGCTTTTTATTATCTCTGTTTTGGCCTTAATTTGTTTTTTTTTTCTAGTTTCTTAAGGTGAAAGCAGAAGTCACTGATTAGAGATCTTTGTTTCTTTCCAATACAGGCATTTCAGGCTATGCCTTTCCCTCAAAATAGTGCTTTAGTGGCAGCCATCTCACAATTTTTGGTATGTTCTACTTTCATTTTCACTTAGTTTAAAAATTGCTTTTGGTTTCTTCTTTGATCCGTGGATTATTTAGAAGTATGTCATTTAATTTTGAAATATATGGGATTTTCCAGAAAGCTATCCATTATTGACATCTATTATGATTCCACTGTGGTCAGAGAAAAAGCTTTCCATGACTTGAATCTTATGTCCTGAATTTTACTGAGACTTGTTTGATAGCATAGAATATAGTCTTTCTTGGCAAATGTTCCTATGCAAATGTTATTGGTTGGACTGTTCCATAAATGTCAACTAGGTCAAGGTGGTTGACAGTATTAAGTGTGCTCCACTCTTACTCATTTTCTGTCTATGTTTTCTATCAATTATTAACAAAGAGATACTGAAAGTTCCAACTGTAACTGTAATTTGTTTCTCCTTGAAATTTTATTAGTTTTTGCTTCAAATGTGTAGGTTATAATGTACACATTTAGGATTATAATAGTCCTCTTGATACACTGATTCCTTCATCGTTATGGAATAATTTTCTTTATTCTGGTGACGTTTGCTCTCTGAAGTCACTTTGCCTGATAAGTCCTTCCTGCTTTCTTTTGACCGGTGTTAGTGACATGGTTACATTTATGTCTATCCTTTTGCTGTAGTTTTCCATTTGTCCTATCTATTCTTTTTTTCCCCTTTTATATTTTTTCTGTCTTCTTTTGGGTTGGGTATTTTTATGATTCCAATTGCTGCCTTATTAGCTGTAATTCTGAACAGTGGTCTGGGAACTCTCAAGACAGTAAGCTATGACACTCACAGGGCTCCCCTCAATTGCTAACACCTCTCAGGGATTTGTTTCTTTTGTTGCCTGAAGCCCAGTGTCTCAAAATCCCCTGCTGCATATACTGTGTCTGTTTTTGTTGCTGTTTCAGGCAGAAGGGTAAATCCAGTCTCTGTTATTCTATCTTGGTTGGAAGTGAATAGTGATTTTTGAACTTCTGTGTTAAAAAAAAAAACCCAAGTTTAGAAATTTTACATAGAAACTTAAAGAACATTGGAGAAAACCAAAGATTTTTAATACAATATTTTTCCTTACTAGAAGTGGTGATTGCATTTTTTTTTCTATCTCTGATAACCCCAGTATTTTAAATTTCATGCTGATTTTTCAAATACAACACTAAATATTTTTGTGGAAATTGTATTCAGTTATTCCCACTAATTATGTGCTTCATATCACTATATTTTATTTGCACAACTAGTCTTTTAGTGTAGATTGCAAATGCCAGTCACTGCTTGTCTTTTAAAATTTATCCTTCATTGTGAAAATCAGCATACTAGGTATTCGCTACTTTTCCAGATAATGTTGTGGCACCATCAGGAAAGACAAACACCACTAGGCAGTCCTGCATTTCTAAACTTGTGTCCACTGCTCCTTACTTCACTCCACATGTGTCCACATCGGTCCACTCATCATTCCTGCACACTCCACTATGTTCTTCTGTTAACTGCTCAGCCTAAACTCACTTCCCTCTCCTATACAAACCTGCCTGGGAAATTTCCATTCACCCTTCAAGATGTAGCTTATAAAAATATATACCACATTTTCAAGTTAATCGTATACATGTTTATTTCACTAAAAATATTAAGTTCTTGAGCCTAGGATAATTCATTTCTGCCTCTTTGATGCCCAGTGTAGTGCCTGTACGTTTAACAGCTAGGCACAGGTTTGTTTAATTGAACTGAACTCAGCAATAATTTGGGACGCACAGTGTCAGGGACTGAATGCATGTGTCCCCCACTCCTCAACCTCATATGTTGAAGTCCTAACCCCTAGTATGGCTGTAATTAGAATAAGGAAGTAATTAAGGTTAATGAGGGCATAAGGATGAGGCTCTGATCCAACAGGATTAGTGTCCTCATAAGAAGAGACATCAGAGAGCTCTCTCTCTCTGTGCACAGACTAAGAAGAGGCCTTGTGAACACTCAGTGAGAAGGCAGCCATCTGCAGCCCAAGGGGAGGGCCCTCATCAGACCCCACCCTACTGGCACTTTGATCTTGGACTTCCCGTTTCTACAACCGTGAGAAAATCAACTTCTGTTGTTTAAGCTACTCAGTCCATGGGATTTTGTTATAAGCCTGAGCTGACTAATATAGACAGGGATGTGTTTAAGATGAGGCAGTTCCTCTCTTCCTACTAAAAAGCAAGCTAGGGCTCTTGGGTTTCCAGCAGTGAAAACTCTTCTGTTGGGGAAAAAACCCTTTTTTTTTAGCAGCGCAAGGGAAGTAGTCTTTTCTCCAGAGGACTATGACTGAAAGAGTACTGTCACTTCATCCTTAGCCAAGGCCACCACAACTCACTCCCAACTAAGACTAGACATTCCAAAGTTCTCTTACAAGCAAACTAATTCTAAAAGAAAGCTCACTTCCCTGATGACTGGGTTACTGAGGTAGTAGAGAAGTGCAAACCCTTATTCCATCACAGAGTCAGAGTTCAGAGATACTTCAGCAACACAGTAGTCCCCCCTTATCCATGGGGGACACATTCTAAGACCTCCAGTGGATTCCCAAAACCACGGATAGTAGCAAACTCAATATATACTATGGTTTTTTGATCTGATAACCGAGATGGCTGCTAAGTGACTATGTTAAGTGACCAATGGGCAGGTTGTATATACAATATGGATACACTACACAAAGGGATGATTTGCATCCCCGGTGGGACAGAGCAAGATTTAATTACACTATGCAGTATAGTGCACAATCTAAAACTTATGAATTTTTTATTTCTGAAATTTTTCATTTAAAATTTTTAGACTGCATTTGATTGTGGGTAACAGAAACCGCAGAAAATAAAACCGAGGATAATAGGGGATCACTGCATATATCTCAGAGGTAAGAAGAACTATCACAGTGCTTCTAAAATAACCATCATTTATGACATTACAAAATGAAGCTAAAGAACAATGAGGAGTGCTAGAAAGAGGCTTTGGTTTTTGGATGGGGTAGTCGGGGAAGGCTTCACTGAGGAGGTGCCATTTAAGCAAAGGCCTGAAGATGCTGTGTGTATGAGTTGTACAGAATCTTGAGAAAGAGTATTTCAGTAAAAAGAAACAATAAATACAAGTAAGAAGGGCACGTTCAAGTTGAATTACAAGTAATCTCATGAATTTCTTTAAAAGACCTAAATCACATCATTTTCGTTTGCTAAGAACCATCAACCATCCCCCATTCCCAAGAACAGTTAAGTTTCATCTTTCTTAGAACAGAAAATTAAATGATTACTCTTCAGCTATCACGTATAGCAACAACGGAACCTATCTGCTTCAGAACAGGAACTGGATTTGAAAAACACAATGCTGCTAAAAACATCTTAAGACTTACTTGAATGTAAAATGAGAATCACTGTATTCAATAATTCAATTATATGACTGGGAAAACTTGTCCACATATGAAAAGTGAGAACAGTCTAGACAGTAGAAGATGTAATGTGAGCTTCATTATATTAAAGCTGGAATAAAAAACAGTTTTTCAAATTTATTTAATCAATGACTGAACTACTGCTAGAAACAAAAGGCAGAAAGCTAGAAGCAACATCAGAAAGCTTAAAATATTTATCTTTAAACTGAAAATATGCTAACTGCTGATATATAAAAAGTAGTTGTTATTGTAGTAATAGTAGAAAAATGTAATAGCCACATGTGAGCATTTAGCATGTGACAGGTACTGTGCAGAGTGTTTTACACACATTGCTTCATTTAAACCTGGCCTTAACCCAGAGGGGAAGGTTTCCCGGTTATCCCCAACTTTCTTGCTGAAGATTACCAGCTGGTCAGTGGCAGAACCAGAACTCATGCCTAGGCAGTCTGTCTCATAGCCTCAGTGCCATGCACAATGCTATGAAAACACCAACATTTGTCTATCAACCTCAGCAACTGTTTCTGCTTATCCTCACCAAAATCTGACACCTTCCTATTAAGTTTTTTTTTTTCTATTTTTTAAACTTTTTAAATTGCATTTTAGGTTTTAGGGTACATGTGAAGAACATGCAAGATTGTTGTATGAGATACATACATGGCAGTGTGATTTGCTGCCTTCCTCCCCTTCACCTATATCTGGCATTTCTCCCCATGCTCTCTCCCCAACTCCCCACCCCCTGCTCTCCCTCCCCTATTTCCTGCCAACAGACCCCAGTGTGATGCTCCATATGTCACTTTCAAAACTGAGGATTTTAATTCTTCCTTTGTGATCTATTAATGAATTCCAAATAATTATTTAATAACAATGGGATAAGCACGTCTTGATTTGTCCAGTCCCAGTTTACACATGTTGTCTCAGCATAACTATTAAATAGTATTCCCTTTTTACTCTCTTAAAGTAACCAGGTTTGGATCATAAATTATATAATCACTCAATAATCACTTTATTTTTTGCTCTGCCTACTCACTGTCCTTTTTATTAAACAATGAAACTTACTAAATGGCTAGCATTCTTTCTTTTGGAGGGAATGTATGTTCAAACACACTTCTAATCAGTGTTGGCTCTCAACACTTAAAGCACAACTTTTTTTCTTGACGTTAAATGGTCCATAACTCTTTTCCAATTTTACGTCTGATCTCATCTCCTCCCACATCCTGCCCCATTCCCTATTGTTTTCTCCTCAATGAATCCTTTGTCTCTCTCGCCCACTCTTGCCTATATCTTCTTTCATGCCACCCCCTACGCTTGGAATAAACCTATTAATCCACCAAAGGTCTGTCCTCCAATCACTTCTTTAAAAGTCATTTTAGTCAGTGAAGCCTACCTAAGATCATCCAACCACCCACCTGTCCTATTCATGGGCTGAATCCATCAGGCCAACCTCTTTGAGGCTCAAATTTGAAACTTTTTATTATTTTTTACACTACTAGGAGGTTCACCATCTTCACTCACATGGAAGAGAATGTGAATTCTAATAAAATTTACAATGTAAAAGTAGGGCTTTCAGGTATATCTATATCTAGTAATCAAAATGCACGCATAATACAGAGAGTTCTTACGAAAAACTTATAAATCCAACTATCGCTTTCAGAGGACATAGGGACAAACACTGAGATGTGACTATCTGATTGTCAAAAGGGAGATCATATATTCACTGGTGGTACACAATCTAAGAAAATTACTCTCAATCTCATGGGGATAATGGGTGAAATGAAGAGCTGGTCTTGTCCTGCTCCTAACACCTACAACTTGCCCAATTCTGAATATCAACTCTGTGCCCATTTGTTAACATTGACAGTAAGGACAGTAATAAAAAAAACAAAATAGCACACATGGAAAGATGTCTCTTGTGGGCCAAAGACTGTACATTCAGTGAGCTAGTGTAATGAGCTAAGGCATTAGAAATCCCATTAACATATTATATTTTTCAGCAGAATTGTACATTAAACAAGACAATTAATTCTAGGTAATGCCAATTTTTTAACATCATGGTTTGAGACAAGTACAAGGAATTAAAATTCAAAGCTGAAATAGGATATCAGAAAGATATTTTTAATGAGATAATAATATATCTAAAAATAATAGAATGAGAATGAAACTCTCCTCAAATATTTGAGTAATCAATATTAATAGGCCAGAAAATAACTATTCTATTCATATAAATATAGACCATCAGAAGAAATGTCATTTGGTTATGTAAGAGGGAAAAATTAGCTTTCCTAAATGTACAAAATCAGAGAATGTCACCTATAGAAGCTTGTTAGGAAAAATAACATAATATATATGGCTTATTTATGCTAAAAAACACAGTAAGTATTGAGAAAGTGAGTTCTATGGTTTTGGTTATGGAGAGAGATAGCAAACTTTCACATGTTATAAATCAATAAGGCCACTTTATCCTCTGAAAAGACAACTTATTGATCCTTTGTCATTCTTGAAGTTAAAGAGCACTACTCAAATAAGGATATATGTTCCTCAATACATAAAAAGCAGTGATTTCAGTCATGTGCCAACAAACTGAAATCTAAGAATACAAATATCACGAGCTGGGCTAACTATAAAGAATCACTTTAAGAGTTCATTTGGTAACGTGCAATAAAATATATATAAAAGAGTTCATTTGGCTGTTTGGGGGTAGCATTCTCACCATGGCAGAACAAAACCTCCACTAGTCTGACTGTAGAAGGCATTTCAAATTAACAGCAAACTGACTTGCTGTCATTTAAAGAAAAAATGCATGTGAGGCAGGAAGTGGAAGTACTCCATCCAGGGAGTCCTGGTTCTGTCCATTTTGTTTTCTGAGGCCCGTCACAGCTAGACAATGCAGCACAGATGGAGTGTATTGTTAACATGACGTTCATACAACGGAAAAGGAAAGTGGGCATCTAAGATCTAGCTGTTCATAAGTGAAGTTTCCCTCAAGAATATGAGTACAAAGACACCTACACTTGCATGTTTATCACAGCACTATTCATAATAGCAAAGGCATGGAATCAACCTAGAACACCATCGATGGTGGAGTGGATAAAGAAAATGTGGTACACTTACAACATGAAATACTATGCTGCCATAAACAAGAACAAAATCATGTATTCTGCAGCAACATGGGTGCAGCTGGAGGCTGCATCCATTAATTCCTAGGTGAATTAACACAGAAACAGAAAACTAGATATCACATATTCTCATTTATAAGTGGGAGCCAAACACTGAGTACACATGGACATAAAGATCGGAATAACAGAAATTAGGGACTCCAAAATGGGGGACAGAGGAAGGTGACAAGGGTTGAAAAACTTCCTATCAGGCACTATGTTCACTATATGGATGACAAGATCAATAGAAGCCCAAGCCTCTGCATCAAGCAATACATACTTATAACAAACCTGCATATGTATCCCCTGAATCAAAACTTTTTACAAAAGGGGTTGGGGTAGGGAAAAGAATATGGGTTCAACTGCTTCGTCTTCTCCAGGGCAAAAGAACTTTGATTTTATAGTTCTGGCCAAACTTCTAAACGGCATGTGAAGCACCCAGGAAGCATTAGATAATACATTGTTACCAAATTTTGTCCCCAGAGTAGTTTAAAAAACAAGTAATCTACATTTACCATCTGTCAAACAATCACCCAAGCCCAGAATGACCAAATAACAAGTCTGTGGGCAAAAGGAGTAACAGAAGAATAAATCCAAAGAATCCAAAAGTCACAGGCATAAGTAAGTTACATTGACAACTTTGTAACCAGTACCTCTTAGTTTATACCATGATTCTAGCTCAAGTAGATTATCTTTCTATGGAACCACAGATTATTACTGTATATAGAATCAATGCACAAACAGGTGGTTAATACCAGTAATAAAGGCACAGGGAAAAGGAGGGACTAGAAAACTAGATGGTAAGGGTGAAATTTCTCTAAACAACCATGGCAACAGGAAATACCACAAGCTCTTTCAATAGTCACATCAACTGTTACATAAAATTTGGTAGTCTGCATACATCTTGCATTTACTGCTGAGTACCAGGCACCAAAATTAAATGGCAGTGACTCTTCAAAAGGAATATTCAAAAACTCATGAAAAAAGCCCTTTTCCTCCCGTTAAACCAGACAATCACAACATTGTTTCAATAGCTGCCTGCTACAGCACTACACTATAGTGCTTGAAAGACAAGACAACAGCAAGATAATCACAGAACAGATGACTGCCCACTGTGTTTTACTGATGAGTATTTAGTCCATAATGATGCTCTCTGACTTGACCATTTAAAGATAGAAAAATTCAGAGGCTATTGTACAATCAGCCAAACTGTGAAAAGTATTTCCCAAACACATTTTTCTAACTGAACACATAGAAATTAATTTTCCTGCAGCTTTTTATTCACTGATATTAGACTGGTTTTTCTTTTACTTTTTAACATTTTACAGAAAAGACTGAAATATCATTGTATATCGTTACATTGCTATCTCTAAAAGTGATTTTGGAGGTTTAGGACTGAAGGGTATCACACGAAACTTAATGAAACCACCCTAACCAGACATAAATTGTTAATTCTAATGGCTCTACGATGAGTCAAAATTATTTCAAGGGTAAAAAAAGGATTCTTGAGAGGCAAAGAATAAGGTCAAAAGTGTGGCTTTGGGGGTCAGAATGTCTGGATTGCAATACTGTCTTTAATACCTTTCTAAGCAAGGTATTCATTCATTTTGGAGACCAGGTCTCACTCTGTTACCCAGGCTGGAGTGTAGTAGTGCAATCATAGCTTACTGCAGCCTCAAACACCTGGGCTCAAGAGATCCTCCTCTCAGCCTCCTAACTGGGACTATATGCATGTGCCACCATACCTGGCATGCATACACACACACACACACACACACACACAATTTGTAGAAACAGTCTTGCCCAAGCTGGTCTTGAACTCCTGGCTATCCTTGAATTCCGTGAACTCAAGCTATCCTTCTACCTTGGTTCCCAGAGTTCTGGGATTATAAGACATGAGCACCTGGCCTCTAGCTAGTTATTTAATCACTCTGTACATCAGTTTCCTTATCTATAAAATGTGATTAATAATATAATATCTCACAGAGTTGTTTTGAGGATTTAAATAAAAATAGTTAATCACTATAAATATCATTGTCCAGACGCAATGTCACTTAGCTTTTTTCCTATGTTTTCTCCCAGTAGTTTAACAGTTTCAGATCTCATGTTGAAGATGTTAATCCAATTTGATTTGATTTTGTAGGTGGTGTGAGGTTAAGGGTCCAATTTCCTTTTGCATATGGGTATCCAATTTTCCAATACCATTTATTGAAGAGATTGTCCTTTTCCATTGTATATTCTTGACACCTTTGTTGAAGATCAACTGACATAGTTACATGGGTTCTTTGCTGGGCTCTCTATTCTGTCCCACTGGTCAATGTGTCTATTTTTTATACCAGTACAATGCTGTTTTAATTAATATCATTTTATAGAATACAGTAGTTTGAAATCTTGTAGTGTAATGCCTCGAGCTTTGTTCTTTTTGCTTACAATTGCTTTGGCTACTTGAATGTCTCTGTTGTTCTATATGAATTTTAGGATTACTTTTCCGTATGTTTGAGAAATGACATTGGAATTTTTATAGAGACTGCATTGAAAAACCACTAAACTCATAGAAGTAGAATGGTGGTTACCAGAGGCCAAGGGGGCAGGGGGGAAAAGGAGACTATAGTCAAAGAGTACAAAGCCTCAGTTAGGCAGGAAGAATAAGTTGAGCCTTTTTTATATCAATTCCACAGCATGGTCAATATAATTGTTATATACATTTCAATATCATTAACAGAGTAAATCTCTAATGTTCTTATCACAAAAAATATTAAATATCAAGGTGATGGATATGCTAAGTAGCTTAACTTAATCTTTCCACATTGTATTCAAAACTCTTAACATCACTTTGCACCTCATAAATATATATAACTATAATTTGTCAATTTATAATAAAAATAAAATTTAAAAAATTAAAATAAAGAGTTAATAACTGGAACAGTGGCTATCACAGAGTAAAAGTTCAATAAATATTAGCTATTATTATTTCTGTCCACAACTACTGGACAGAAAAAAAATTTGTATGCATGCTTTCTCTAATATGTAGCCTTTAAAAAATCTATACAATACATCTAAAGTTCATTTAAAAATTAATTTTTAATGAACTGCNATAGATAGCTAGTTTGTAGAACTGTTGTGCAAAACAGGTGCCCTCCTGGAACACGTGTGATGCCAGTTTAAGATCAATACAAGAATAGTCATGGAAAAATGCCAAAGTCACTCTTCGATTCCCATTTTAGCTCAAATCTGTAAGAAACATTTTAAAACATAAGAGAATAGAACTGAAATTTTAAAGTCTCAGAACAAAATTTTTAAAAATAGAAGAAGCTATCTACTGAGAATAATTCACTAAGCACATGTGTGGTGAGATACATTTATCTCACTTTATAATGCTGTGACATTCAATAAGATGAAACTGATCAGAAAAGAGACTCCAGAGAGACTTGGATTCTACTTTCAGCTTGTTGTGTGATCATTGCCAAACCATTTAACTTCTCTGTATTCTCCTCTCCTTCCTCATCTTTTATAACATACAAATAAATCATTCTGTTGTCAATATAATTTAGAGAGATCATATTGGAACAAATGCCATTTCCATTCTGCAGCCAAATTGAAAAGGATTTACCTTCCTCATCACCAGCGTGATGATTTAGTTACTCAGCGCCAGTAGGTGAAACATTAACTTCTGATTTACATCACTGTCTATTTAAATTCTGGAAGTCAAATAAATGTAAGGGCTGGCATCATGACGTGCCAGGGCATGGAGTGGGTGGAATCACTTTTCTCCATATACGGAAACCCTGTATGTTTAAGTCTGTTAGACATTTAGTAACAAAGCATATTTCTATAATAAGCAGTTGTGCAAGTCTGCATGTCTGAATATGCACATGAAATTCCCTGCAAATGGCAGCCCGGGGGAAGAGCATCCAACTTGAGGAATTTTGTATCCACTCCAAATCCTCCATACACGTAGTTTAAACTGCATGAGAAATTTAAATTTGTTATTTAGCATGTTCATATTCAGGAATTTTGGTCACACCTATACACCCACACCTACACACCCACACCTACACACTCCACATCAACTGAGACTTGAGTGCCTCCTTCACCAGTGCCATCCACACTTAGGAGCGTCTGGTGGGAAAAAAGGATCTAATACTAAAAAGTCAAATATGAACTTCATATTGTTCTTTCCTAAGGTCCTAGTCTTACGTTGTTTCCATATGACAAAGTTTTCATGACCTCCTTCTTACAGATTAAACATCCAGTTAGTTAATAAGTATTTTTGTTATATTTTTAGTTACACATTTTCTTATGTTTTACCTATATTCCTCAAACTTCACTCTGTTACTACTATTGCAGTCATTGGCCTCCATAATTTATTCTTGCCAAGGAAACTTTCTGGGGGAGGGAGTGGTGATAGTAAGCCCTACTAGGACTACTCTGTTTTCAAATTGTTTTCCAATTTTGTGTTTAAATTTTAAGAGGCAAAATTTAATGTAAAATAATTTTGCTTTCCCTTCTGTGTTCCTCTGCTACCTGGAGCTAACAGAGTAAATGTTATTTTATGATTTTTTTCATGCTTTTGATTTAATTAATGGTCTTATATGTATCTATTTTCCCAACACTTTATTCTTATTTAACAAGATGTAATTGTTAGCTCCGTTCACGAAAGTTTTGTGTTACTTTAAGTTTTTCCTTTTTAGTCGACACATTATAACTGTACATATTTATGTGATACAGAGTGATACTTCTTTACTATTTTTTCAAGCACATCTTTGAACAATTCATTGCTGACAGAGTGATACTTCTATATGAGTATACAATGCGTAATGATCAAATAAGGGTAATTAGGGTAGCCGCCACCTCAAATATTTATCATTTCTTTGTGTTGTGAGCATTCAAAATTCTCTCTTCTAGCTTTTTGAGAATATACAATAAATTACAGTTAACCATATTTCACCCTTCAGTACTACAGAACACCAGAACTCATTCTTTCTAGCTAGCTATACTTTTGTATTCATTAACCAGTCTCTCCCTATTCTCGTCTCCTAGCTGAAGAAATCATACAGCATCTACGCTACTGCATCTACCCAGAATTGAAGTCAAAGCACCCTACCCAACCAACACTACAGATACATCTACGGTAAAAAGTTTTGTGTTTTTAGGAGGCATCTTTCAAAGCACGTTGATATTGCCTTGATGGTCATGGTTATCAGATAATTTCAGTAATTGGAAAATTATTTTACTGGGAGGAAAAGCAATGCAATTCCACATATTCAAGAAGACTTAAGGAGCCTCCCTTTAGTCAGGTAGTTTTACTGTACATCTGTAGAAACCATAACCAGAGAACTACAACCAAATAATTCATTATCTAATTACGCTCTCTTGAATGCTACTTTTTTTTTTTTTTTTTTTTCCTGAGACGGAGTCTCGCTCTGTTTCCCAAGCTGGAGTGCAGTGGCGTGATTTTGGCTCACTGCAACTTCCACCTCCCGGGTTCAAGTGACTCTCCTGCCTCAGCCTCCTGAGTAGCTGGGATCACAGGTGCATGTTACCATGCCCAGCTAATTTTTTGTAGTTACAGTAGAGACGGGGTTTCACCATGTTGCCCAGGCTGATCTTGATCTCCTAACCTCAGGTGATATGCTTGCCTTGGCCTCCCAAAGTGCTGGGATTCCAGGTGTGAGCCACTGTACCTGGCCTCGAATGCTACTTTTAAGACATAGTAGCTTTAGAACAGGATCACACTTCACTGCTTCTCTAAATCTCTACAGAAGTGGTCATTAGTAGACTGGGCAATTTTGCAAAAGGTCACATTCATTTCAGCAAAACAAAATTACTCATTCTCAACAAACATGAAGCACCTATTGTATACCCAAGTTTTACACTAAGTGCTAGAGATCAGTGGTTTTACACACACACACACACACACACACACACACACACACACACTTTCTGCCCTTATGGAACTAACAGTCTACTCTTAGAGCGAGAGTGACAGCAAAAGTGAGAGAGTGCAGGGGGTGGCGTGTGACAGGAACTATAATATTAACATAACAACGTGATGGATAAAGGAAAACCTGTCTGAGGAAGTGACAAATATAAGAAAACAAAGAGAAGGGAAAAGACAGGAACAAACATGCAAAAAGTCCTCAGATAGAAAAGGGGTAAGCAACTCCTAGAAAAGAAAACACGACTGGTGTGGCTAGAGAAGGTAGCATCCTAAGGGCAGAGAAAAGCCACTAAAGGGTTGAGCAAGGAAGAGACATGTGACTTAGAATCTATGAAGATGCTTGCTAGATCAGGAATTAGGGGTGAGGGTGGAGTGATAGAACTTGAGGAAAAGGACCAGGTAGGAGTACAGGTATGTGATAAAGACTGTCTGAGCTAGGGTGACTGGAAGTGGTAACAGAGATAAAAAGTACAGATTTGATTTATACTTTGGATATAGAACTGAAATGGATATAGTGAGAGTGGAAACATGGGGTGAAGGGAAAATGCCGATAACTCTTAGGCGGTAGGCAGAAGCAACTTGACGGATACAAGGCACCATTGACTGAGATGAAAAGGTTTATGGAGAAGGCTTAAGAGTTCCCTTGGGAGATGGGACATGTGAGGTATGAGTGTTGACATTAACAATAAAGCAGCTTGTCAGGACAGGACAAGGGCTCAGAGTTTCAGTTGGATTATCAATTTGAAACATACTGGCACATGTATGTCATGTAAAGTCATACAAATTGATGAAAATGCCTAAGGTAAGCGTTTAAGTGCAGAAAAGGGCTTTTGGAACAAGCTTTATAAAGAGTTCTAATGTTTAAAACCAAAAAGTATAAAAAGAAAAGGCAAAAGGGAGGGAAGAAAGCCAGAAGTACGTTGTCACAGAAGCCAAGAGAAGAGGGGCTGCGCTGCCTAGCTCATCTGCTGCGGTCAGGTAAAGCAGGCGGCGAGGTTTCTCAAACTGTGCCTTCCTCTCTCCCCTAGAATGCATGTAAACAATTCATTCCCATGGTTCTTGAAAAAAAGAAAGAAGACCCCAAACTACAAACATACTAAGTTAGAAGAATAATTTTTAAAAACTTATCTATTATATTTTCTTACCAACTTTTCTGATCTGAATTTACTTGTGCTACTTTGATTTATACTGCACTGAGTACTAACGCTGTAAATCTCTAAGACTGAATACCACATAATAGAAAATGGAATAGGCTTGATGACAGGATCAAGTAGTGAATATGTAATTCAAAAGGAAACCATAATGGTTTAAGCGGGATAATACATTTCATTTCATGCCACAGAAGTGGCGCAGAAATCAATAAAGCACACAGCCACAACAGAATTATTAAGACAGTATCATATACATGAAAAATTATTACTACAGCTTCAAGTATTTATTCATTACAGATTTAGTGAGTAGCATGCTGAATGACAAAACCATTCCAGCAATTTTTAAAAATTATTTTGAGGAAACTCATTAGAACTTTGTCATAGATTTTGACTGAAGACGCAATCCTTTGAAAGCAATAAAATGGTACCAGATGTGGTTAAAAAAAAAAAGTATAAAAGACTGACAAATGGGTAAAAGTATTCCTAAAATTGAAACTGCTACAATTTAGATGCAGAAATGATTTCATGTTACACGTACTTAGAATTATAAATCCATTCAGTTAAAAAGAAAAGCAAAAAAAAAAAAAAAAAAAAAAATCTATAAAAGTTCTAAAATAAACTATGGGAGAAATTCTCTGTGATCACATGGAGGAACTCCTATCTAATCCTGTAACCCACTGCAGTTCTTTGCCTATTGATAAAATGGCATTACATTATATTAGTAGAGGGAAAAAAAGAAAAGAAAAACCAAACACATATATGTAACTTGGGGTGGTTGGGAGGAGGGCAGAGGAAAAAGAAAATACTTATTTAAACTTGTATAATTTTTTTAATTTGTAAAAGATACATTATAAGTTATTTTAAAAAGAAATGTCAAGTACATTTTACCACCATTCACAACTATTTTTATATATTATCTAGTTTTTGGACACATATAATTTTCATATAGTTGTTTTAATAGCAGTATACAATTTTATATTCTTTTTCATTTAACATTATGTCAAATGTTTTCTATATTGCTATTTATTTTTCTTTATAATATTTTTAATGGCTCTATAATATCCCATTGAGTTGATAGGATATAGTTTATTTGACCATTCTTTTATTTTGTTCCTAAATATAACTCTTTCCTTAGGTTAAGTTCTTCCCTTAGGATAAATTCGAATATATTAACATTTTAATGACTTTTTGTAAATATTTCTAATGTATTTCTTTATAGGATCCACTGTTTTCATCACTACTAAAATTTAATTGACAAAAGTTATATATATTTATGATGTACAACATGATGTTTTGATATAGGTATACATTGTGGAAATAATTAAATCAAGAAAATTAACTTATTGCTTCACATACTTTTTTGTGGTATGAACACTTAAAAATCTACTGTCCTAGCAATTTTCATGTATACAATACCTTGTTATTAACAATAATCATCATGTTGTGAAATAGATCTCTTGAATCACTGTTCTTTGTATTGCATTGTATGACTGGAAAATAATCCAGAATCAAGTATTATGCCATATCTTTAGTATAACAAATTTTTAAATGGTTGTTTGGACATTTCAAAAAATCTGCACTCTTAAAAAAAATCAATATTTTACCAACTGATTACACAAAGCTTTGAATACTAAGTATTGGTAACAAGAATATCCCTAGTACACTCCTCTTACAGTATAAAATATAAACCACACAAATGATACATACCAAATATCTTCCATGTTGATAGGAACTAACTACATGCACAGAAGTAATAACACACTTCCTACTAATATTTCCTACTATACCATTTCAATGTTGAATTATGTTCTCTCAATATCAATATCATACTTCAATTCATTTTTTTTCAAAATTGACCTCCATTAAGTCCTTCTTCTTTCATCTCTACGGCCATAATCAGGCAGTCTATGTGAGGGTCTGTTACCTAAATTCAGATTCTTTCCCCTCAGATTCATTTAAATGCACAACGGACATCAGAGGCAGCATGTTTTGACCATATCACAGTCATGCTCAAAAGCACTAAGCGAAATTCAACTGACTACCGAAATCATACACAAACAAAAAAAGCCAAAAACAAAATATATGAAATGGCCTGGCATAGCATACAAGGCCCTCAGGAGTCTGGCCCTAGACAATATAACTCATTGCAATACTGATTAACATCACAGATATTTTGGAAAACATCTATTTACTGCTCCAGAATATGTCATGTGCTCTCCCATAAGTGAACTTCTGCACTTGAGTTTTCCATGCCTATTCGGCTAATAGAACATTATCTATTCATAGTTCCTGATCAAATAATCCTGTTTCAGACCACTTCAGATTCTCCTGTAAGATCACTTTTTATATGTTACTAACTTTATATTTAATAATGATTTTTTCCCAATGATATTATCTTTCCGTCTTCACTGTGAACCCCTCTTGCTCTTCGGCACAGGACTAATCACACTGTAATAATCATTTGTTGATTACTCAGAACAAGAACTTTCAATGGTATGGCAGAGACTGTTAGTTGTGTTCCCATAACCATCTTCCCTTGTTACCCAATCACAGAACACTTAGCAGGCCACAGGCCACTCAGCGAAAAACTTTATTTCCAACTTACTAAGCATGTTGGGTAGTCCTATGACAAACTTTTGGCCAAAGGGACGTGTGATATCCTTAAAATGGAAATGTACATCCAACCCTAGGCCCTTCCACCCTCTGCTATCTGAAATGCAGAGATTGTGGTGAGCCATTTGGTCAAAGCAACACAGAGAGGTGATGAAACACGAGAGAGAAGAACCCTGGGTCTTGAAAATTCCATGGGGCAGAGCTGCCATGTCAGCTCATACTTTTACTTGAGAAGTAAACTTCCATTTACCTCTTTAAGCCACTATTATTTGGGCAGGGGAGTCTCTCTTTCACCCAGCAGCTATATCTAAAATTCTACTTAAATCAGGTCCATGTAAAATTTAGAGGCAAAAACTCCTATTTCCATGTTTTTGAAGAGAGGGCCCATAATTTTTAATAGATTCTAGAAGAGTTCTATGAGCCCCAAAAGGTCAGGAACAACTGATCTTGGAAAAGTATTAACTAGTCAAGGACTTCAGTGTTAACATACTTTACTTTATAAGAAGAGAACATAATGTTTTAAACTCAATGTGTGTCAGAAAATAATTTTTAAACATCACTGATGCTCTTTCTCAGCTTTCTCGAAACAGGCAGCAACAATCTGAAGAGCCGAGTTAATAGTAACTCAAAATAAATTGTGCCACTGCAACAGAATTAACTCGACACTAAACTTAGCCCTTCATTTTTCCTTGCCTCAGGCCCAATTAAAACAATAGTAGCAGCTATATTTTTGACATCAGCAAAGTATGTGAAGTAAAAATAAAGACAAATAGGTACTTTCTTACTCTACAGATTTCTCACCAGACTTATTCCCCACTCCACCCTGAAAATGAAGAAAGTAGAACTTAAAATTGGATGTGGAACTCTAGGCAGTGTTGGTCTATTAACTAAATTCAGATTCTTTCCTCTCAGATCCACTTACATGCATGACAGCCATCAGGGGCAGCATGCTTTGACCATATCACAATCATGCTCAAAAGCACTAAGTAAACCTCAACTGGCTACTGAAATCCACACAAACCAAGAAAGCCTAGCAATGAACTGAAATTCTCAAGTGCTTACTCAAAATTCTAAATTTGATTTCTAGAGAAGTCAAATCCAAGGTTGGTAACTTGTGAGTTAATTTCAATGCTTCTGGGGGTAAAATGGAGGAGCTACCAGGTCTGATAGGCTATGGCTTCATGAAATGTGACTCAGAGACAAGATGAACTCAACACATTTTACACACACACACACACACACACACACACACACACACACACATTTATTTATTTATTTATTTATTGAGATAGTTTCACTTTGTTGCCTAGGCTGTAGTGGCGCGATCTTGGCTCACTGCAACTTCTGCCTCCGGATTCAAGCCATTCTCCTGCCCCAGCCTCCCAAGTAGCTGGGACTATAGGCTTGTGCCACCACACCCAGCTAATTTTTGTATTTTTAGTAGAGCCACTTTGGCCAGGCTGGTCTTGAAATCCTGACTTCAGGTGATCTACCCACCTCAGCCTCCCAAAGTCCTGGGATTACAGAGGTAGGTCACCATGGCCAGCCTCAATACATTACATTTCAATAAGAACAAAAGTAAAGTCCTGCAATTAGGTTCAAATAATTAAATGCAGAAATCTAGAGAAATGTATTTTCGTGTGAAAAAGATCTGGTAATTCTATGTGAGCCAAGGCATGCCTGTTTTAAAAAAATCACTCCAGTCTTAGGACAAATTAACAGTATAATTTATTATAGATCGCCATAGTGGATGAGAAAAAAATACATGTAATTTATAACTATAATTTTGTGATTCATATTTTTAAATTATAAAATATACTGAAATATTACATCCAATTCTGGCTATCATCAAATTTTTATAATGGGTACTATCAAATACAGATCATCCAAGAAGATAATAAAAAGACTGCATAATCTAAAAATCATCTGCTGTCAGGAATGGTTTAAATGGCTAAGTTATTTAATCTAAAGAGAACAAAAATTAAGGGAAGTCAATGACAGGTGTTTTCAAAGACCTGAGGGGACCTTATAAACGGCACAGTTTATACATTCGAGTGTTTTTCTAAAGCACAGAGCTATAGCCAATATATAAAAATTATTGGTAGACAGACTTAACATACGCCAGTCTTTCTAAGAATGAAACAGCAAGAGCTTTACTGCCTTCTGAGGTCAGCAGCACACAGGAGTGCTCTCTTTCGGGGATGCTGTGAAAAGAATTCTTACATTTGGAAGAAGTTTGCAGTGGAATGAGACTTCTATCTATAGCAGTAAGTCATGTTAGACTAAAGTAAAGTTCCTTTTTTTTTTTTTTGATACAGAGTCTGATAGAGGCTGGAGTGTAGTGTCATGATCTCAGCTCACTGCAACCTCTGCCTCCTGGGTTCAGGCGATTCTCCTGCCTCAGCCTCCCAAGTAGTTCAGACTCCAGACGTGTACCACCACGCCCGAATAATTTTTTGTAGTTTTAGTAGAGACAGGGTTTCACCACGTTAGCGAGGATGGTCTTGATCTCCTGATCTCATGATCCGCCCACCTCACCCTCCCAAAGTACTGAGATTACAGGCATGAGCCACCACACCCAGCCGGTAAGTTTCTTTTTTAAGGAATAAGCTTGTGGTTCTAAGAACTGACTTACATTTTTAAATTCTGCATAACCAAAAGCTAATTGATTTTGTTGAGTCTGTGATTGCTACACTCAGATATTTGGCTTGGTTTTTCTCTCTATATAATGTAGCTCTGTTGAAGAAAATCACTCACCTACAGGGACTAGACTCCACCTGGCCATGTGTCACTGTGTATGCAAAATGTTAGTCACCTACAAAGGAACACTACAAGAGAAGATGACCAGATACTCCTTTTATGTGAGTCTATTCAGGTCTGTCCTGGATAGAAAAGTGTCCTCTGTCCTGTCCCAGATTGCAAGAGATGAGGCAAGGAGTGAAAGCTGGTTGGGGGTTTGGGGAGGAAGCCTTAACTCCAGAGCCCATGTCCCTAATCATGTGTGCTGCTGACCTCAGAAGGCAGTAAAGCTCTTGCTGTTTCATTTTTAGAAAGATTGGTGAATGTTAAGTCTGCCTACCAATAATTTTTATATATTGGCTATAGCTCTGTGCTTTAGAGAAACACACAAACGTATAAAATGCTGTTTACGAGGTCCCCTCGGGCTTTTGAAAACACCTGTCATTGACTCCCCTTAATTTTTGTTCTCTTTAGCTTAAATACTTAGGTCACTTAAACCATTCCTGATAGCAGATGATTTTTAGATTATGCAGTCTTTTTATTATCTTCTTGGATGACCTGTATTTGATAGCACCCATCATAAAATTTGATATCTAGAATTGGATGTAATATTTCAGTTTATTTTATAATTTAATAACATGAATTATAAAATTACAGATATGAATTATATGTATTTTTTCTCATCCACTATGGCGATCTGTAATAAATTATACTGTTAATTTGTCCTAAGACTGGAGTGATTTTTTAAAACAGGCATGCCTTGGCTCACACAGAATTACCAGATCTTTTTCACACAAAAACACATTTCTCTAGATTTGTGCATTTAATTGCAATACATTATTATGTATTAACACTGTATTTCGTCTCTGTTGTTCAGAAAAAAAGCCTCAGGAAGGCTTGATATTGAAAAAATACTGGCTTCATACTGTAAACCCTAGCTGAGAGTACTGAGGAACCCAAGTGGGTAAGGTATGAGAGGGGTTCCAGGAAGGGTGCTGAAAGAGGAAACAGAAAATGCAGAAGGAATTCTACACTGAGTCAGAAACTGAGTGTCGGCTGAACTCTACCGGGCATCAGGGGAAGGGGGCTCAAGAATCGGACACTGCTTTCACCACATGGCGTCTTCAGCTTTCTCCTCTCATTTTTAAACTTCTGTTCCTCCCTACTTTGTCTTCCTTCTTTTCCTTTTGTTTCCTTTTATTTTCCCAGCTGACCGTGTATTTCTCTCTCCTGTCTGCTCCTGCTGGGTGAGGAGTGTGACTCCAGGAGAAAAATGACAGTGGCCTCTGTCACACATGACGAATGCTAAAACCTGCTACCAGCAGTTTTAATAAGGGTTAACAATGTGCCAGGCATGACATGCTATAAGATGTGTAACAATGAACAAGATACAGTGTTTACCCCCAGAAGGCTTATAGTTTCCACAAAACCATAGGATAGATATGACAGGATAGGGCACAAAGAAAAACACATGGAACAGATATGTGAAAGACAAAGAACACAGAGGAGAAGCATAGTGTGATGATGAATTTTATGTGTAAGCCTGGCTGAACTATGTTGCCCAGTTGTTTGGTCAAACACTAGTCTAGATGTTGCTGTGAAG
>NW_016107375.1:2427306-2512932 GCF_001604975.1 Cebus imitator | reverse complement strand
AAAAAAAAAAAAAAAAAAAAAAAAAAAAAAAAAAAAAAAAAAAAAAAAAAAAAAAAAAAAAAGGAGGAAAGAAAGAAAGAAATAAAAAGAATAAGGTCAACTATGCTGCCCATTTGAGAAGTTCAATGATCAGCAGCAGCTCTCCTCATTCCTTGAAACCAGACACACTTTGTCTCCAATTCCTAAGAACATCATGCAACTTACCTGATATTCCCTCACTTTACATAAGCCAGTGGAAAGTCACTGGCCTTAGTTTGCTAAATTTGATAAATTCTTCTAACATTACATACTTAAAAGTTAATTCTATTATTTTCACCTGCTTTTCTATACCTGACTTTTTAATTTCTCTAAAGTATCTACATTGACTTGATAAGAGGCTGATCAATACCATCATGAGTCTATAAAATCTTTCTGCTACCAAGAAAAGTCTCGGTCAACTTACACACCATACTGCTTTCCTTTCCTAGCAATCAAGTGTTTTTACTTAGATATTATGTATAGTCTGAAATTGTACATGTTTCGTCATCTGAAAAAGTCTATTTTAAATTCTAAATGTTTGCTGATTTCTGGTTAAAGCTGCCATGGAGTTTTTTCCTTCTTCATCTAAATCATCTGGCAGTGAAGATATTGCCTTAAATCATCATATCTAGCTAAGAGTATAGTGCTGGTTTAAGTCATCTCTTACTTAGAAAAAAAATGTGTGTTAAAAATGTCAACTGCAAAGCATAAAGCGGTAATGTCATACTGCCCTTCTATTTTGGTGCACGAAACACAAGAAACAGCAGGTGTTGATTTTCTCTGATATTTGAGATTGATAGCTTGTCTCTTTCTTACTCCACCCACCATCATTATGTTTAATCTACATTCATCCATGACACATTGCAACTTGCTGATTTTATAGCTATTCTGTATGTAAATAAAATGAGTGAAAAAATACAAAGCCCCAATAGTATAATTTCTGCCTTCCTATAAAATCAACCTGCTCATCTGAATGCACCTCTATCAGGACATGGGTGAAATCCTATAGCTAGCTCTCAGGTATGCTTGTACGAAGGTGAACTCAAAAGTCATAATAACTGTAGAGTCTATTTCATATGCAAATCAGACAGAGCACTCCAACCACTATAAATTAAATCAAAAGATTCCCAAATGGAATGAGGTATAGAATAGTTCTGGCAAGTTTATATTAACAACTCTGTAGTTGAAAGCTTTCCACTCTCCCATGAAACATAATACAAATTACTTAAGAAGACATTTGTAAGGAAACAAAACCCAGCTATTATTTAAAAACATTATTTAGTGCCATTTCAAATATAAATGTTCTTTTTAATCATTTAATTGACACGTGCCCCATTAAAACATGCAATTATTTGTCATATACAACATGCAGCATGCAGTAAGTGGACAGCAGAGGTTAATAACCTGGAAGCATAGGATCTGAGAATGTGAGAGCAAGTTAAAGACAAGAGTTCCTCTCCATTGTCACTGAGGGTCGAGAAGCAATGCTGAAGCGTAGAACAGTGAGAGTGGGGGAAATACAGTTTGTCCAACACATAAACATATCTCCGCAAGTGGCGGCAGGTATAACTGAAAGACAAAGGTAAAAGGAGAGAAACAGAAAGAGGAGTTTTCCTTTGAAAAAAATAAAACATTATGTCCTCAAAGCTTTCTGTGTATCTTCACTAGATGGTGCCCGAGGAAAAAAACTGTTAAAGAGAATAAAAAGATAGAAAAGAAAATGAACAATCAGAATAAAAAATGGGCAAAAGATCTAAACAGACAGTTCATCAAAGAAGATATACAGATGGCAAATAAGCATATGAGGAGACACTTAACATCATACATCACTAGGAAATGCAAATTCAAACAATGAGACACCGCTACAGACTATTTGAATGGCTCACATCCAGAACATGGATTACACCAAATGCAGCAGAGGATGTGGAGCAACAGGAACTCTCATTCACTGCTGGTGGAAATGCAAAATGGTATAGCTACTTTGGAAGGCAGTTCAGCAGTTTCTTATAAAACTAAATATACTCTTACCATACAATCCTACAATTGTGCTCCTTAGAATTTATCCAAAAGAGTTGAAAACTTACATTTACACAAAAATCTGCACATATGTATTTATGGCACCTTTATTCACAATTCCCCAAACTTGGAAGCATCCAAGGTGTCCTTTAGTAGACGAATGAATAAGTAAACAAACTGTGGTACATCCAGACAATGGATTATTATTTAGGGCTAAAACAATGAGCTATCAAGTCATGAAAAGACATGGATGAACCTAAATGCATATTACTAAGTGAAAGCCACCAATCTGCAAGAGGCTACATACTGTGTGATTCCAGTTATATGATATTCTGGAAAAGGAAAAATTACAGAGACAGTAAAAAGGTTAGGGGTTGCCAGGAGTTAAGAGGGGAAGGAGGGATGAGTATACAAAGCACAGAGGATTTTTAGGGCAGTGAAGCTACTACACTGCACAACACTATAATGGTGGATACATACACTCATCAAAAACCAAAGAATATATAACACCAAGAGTGAACCCTAATGTAAACTAGGTACTTTGGGTGATACTGTGTCAATGCAGGTTCATCAACTATAGTAAATATGCCACTCTGGTACAGGATGTTGATAGTTGGGGAGGTTGGAGGCCAGGGAATATGTGGGAACGCTATACTTTCTGATCACTTTTGCTGTGAACCTAAAACTGCTCTTTAAAAAGTGTATTTAGGTGAGAAAAAGACGTATTCCCTGGGAGAAAAGTCTCAAAATATGAGGCTGTCATTAGTGAACCACATAAAATATGCCTTGGTAGAACAAAGTGACACAAAATACTATTTCTTCATGGTATTATGAATTCATTCCTGGCAAGCAGGCAATAATACTACTACAATATGGAAGAGATTATGGTAGACAGAACACTGAATTAGGAGTCAGAAAACTTAGAAATCCTTTGGAAAAGTGCTTGCGAAAATAAAATTTTTTAAAGAAAGACAAAACTTAGAAATCTAAATTCTGCTCACACATTGGCAGCTTTATGATAGTGGGTACATGATCTCTCTAAGCCTCAAACTCATAAGCAAACAACACAGAAGTAAAAATTTTAAGCTGCTCCAAGATTTTAAAGTGATAGTACAAAAAATAAAGTAATAAGATGACCAATAAGAATTATTACTATTATTGTCAGAGTAATTTCACTGATGCCACATTTCAGGCCATTTAAAAATAGCAAGCTAGAGAGAAGAAAATAAAATCAATCTGACAAGGTGAATCAACAAAATAGTGAACCTATCACATGATATGGCTAGGCTATTACCAGTCCTTGAGATTCATGTCTAAAGAACTACATCAAAACTATATCAAATTATTAATACCAAGAGGGTAACAGGTAATTTTTAAAGTATGTTAAATTCAAAATAAAACTAATAAGTTAGAAGATTTGAAATGGGCAAATTTCCACAAATAAACAATCCATTTATCTGTTCAACCACTAGCCTATCAAACAACCAGTTAGTCAAGCAGTAACTACTATCCACTGCATGTGGGAATTGTCCGGGGCATTGAAGACAGGGCGGGGAATGATATATACACAATACCTACCTTTAAGGAGCTTACAACCTAGAGCAGGAGACAGGTTATTAGACAGTAACAAAATCCCTCTGAAATACAGAAAGTCTTAAGAAGCTGTTAATATCCAAAGCACAGTAGAGTTAAAAATCTTGTAAAGTAGGCTTATATTTAAAGAGATACTTCTGTTAAGTCTTGGAAAGGATTCCAGGACTCAACCCACCAGACAGCAAAATCTTAAGACTATATTCTTGAAAAATATACATAACCAGCACTTTAAACAAGTGATCACAGTTAACATTATCATCAGTAATGAAACAGTAGATGTCATGTGTCTCCTGATATGATCACAGCATAGCCAAAATCTAATCCCCCCAAAAAATCAAGCAAACCGAAATTGAGGGATATTCTACAAATAAACAAAAAACTGTTCCGTATTCTCCAAATTTTGGAGGCCATGAAAGACAAAGAAAGACTGAGGGACCATTCCAGATTGAAGAAGATGAAAGAAGACAACTATATGTAGCATGATTTTGGTATTAAATCCCTGACTTGGGCCGGATGCAGTGGCTCACGCCTGTAATCCCAGCACTTTGGGAAGCCGAGGCAGGCGGATCACAAGGTCAAGGGATCGAGACCATCCTGGCCAACATGGTGAAACCCCATCTCTGCTAAAAATACAAAAATTAGCTGGGCGTGGTGGCACGTGCCTGTAGTCCCAGCTACTCGGGAGGCTAAGGCAGGAGAATTGCTTGAACCTGGGAGGCAGAGGTTGCAGTGAGCCCAGATTGTGCCACTGCACTCCAGCGTGGCGCCTGGCAACAGAGCAAGACTCTGTCTCAAAAAAAAAGAAAAGAAAAGAAAAAGGAATCCCTGACTTGGAGGGGAAACAAGGCATTTTTTACTTAAAATAGTTTTATCAATGTTAATTTCTTAATTTTGATAAACATCCTTATTTTTAAGAAATACATCATGCAGTACTTAGTAATAAGGCATCATGCCTATAAACTTATTCTCAAACATTTCCAAAAAAAGAGACAAACATGATAGTAAAGCATATGTAAAATTTTAACATTTGAGAATGTGAATTAAAGGTAAATGAAAATTATTTGCACTACTTATGCAATTTTTTAGTAAAAGTAATTTTTTTTTTTTTTTTTTTGAGACAGAGTATCATTCTGTCACCCAGGCTGGAGTGCAGTGGCATGATCATAGCTCACTGCAGGCTTGACTCCTTGACTACCTGGGCAAGCAATCCTCTTACCTCAGCCTCTCGAGTAGCTGAAGCACAGATGCATGCCACCACTCAGCTAATTTTTAAAATTTTTACTAGAGATAGTAAAAAAAACTGGTCTCACTATGTGGCCCAGTCTGGTCTTAAATTCCTGGGCTCAAGTGATCCACCCACCCTGGCCTCCCAAAGTGTTGGGATTATAGGCGTAAGTCACCATGCCTGGCCTACATTATTTTTAATCAGAAAAAAACAAAAAACAAACAAACAAAAAAACCCAGAACTGATCTCTTTGATAAATTGAATAATACCGATTTTAAGATTACGAGATTCAAACCTAGAGTCCTAAAATGTCATTCTGACCTCTACATTTAACGCTTGGGACATCAGAAAAACAAAATCATGGGAAGTATGCAAATGTGGTCTGGAGCTAGCCCATAGAAAACAGTCACTGTTACTTAAGAATTACACTTTCATAAAAATAAAACCTCCTTAGTGCCTTCTTACATGAAAATGTCCAAGATTATGCAATGTATAGTTCTGAAATGTTATTCAATATGGTTATGCTTCACCAAATAAAGTATAACAATATTCTGTCCTAGAACAACATTCAAATCTGTAAAAGATGACAAAAACCACAAGCAAAACAGCAATGCTTAAAAAAAGACTCCACGGTGAAGTTTCTAATAATGTATTTAGCAGTACTCTGATAATAAAATTGTAACACATTTTCAGAGCAACTTTTTATAAGTTCTTTTGTGCTTTTTTTGTTTTTGTTTTTTCTTGAGATGGAGTCATGCTCTGTCGCCCAGGCTGGAGTGCAGTGGCATGATCTCGGCTCACTGCAACCTCCGCCTCCTAGGTTCAAGCAATTCTCCTGGGTTCAAGCAATTCTCCTGTCTCAGCCTCCCGAGTAGCTGGGACTATAGGCGCATGCCACCACGTCTGGCTAATTTTTGGGTTTTTAGTAGAGGAGGGGTTTTGCCATATTGGTCAGGCTGGTCTTGAAATCCTGACCTCAGACAATCCACTGGACTTGGCCTCCCAAAGTGCTGGGATTACAGGTGTGAGCCACTGTGCCCGGCCCACTTATTTTCTTAACTTTCTATATGCTTAAAGAACTTTAAAAAAAATGAGATTACCAGAGGCAGGTTAAACTTTACCTAGACTATTCAAAACATTCTATATACCCTTTTCCAATTTCATCTTCCCTCCTTTCCTTCCTTTCCTTGAGAAAGCTCATTAGCAGATCCATTAGATTAAAAAATACCAAGAAATTAAATAATACATGTGTATAGCCTATATGAAGAAAATTACCAAAATTTACTATTTGACATAAAAAAAATCTTGAATAAATGAAGAGACACTAGCATGTTTTTGGATGGGAAGACGAAATATCATAAAGAATGCCATTATCCTTCACAGATTCAAAATCTCAATAGTGAGATTTGATTTTGACATTACTCTTACAGTAGTTCCTACATTTTTTTAGGTGGTCATTTTAAAAGTCAACAAAAGACATGGATTTGCTTACAGAAAAATATACCAAGTTATAGACATACAAACTTTATATAAGATGTCAAGATCTTCACAGAGCTACTAGGGCCATTCATACTATCTCCATGCCCCAGATTCACGAAGTGCAAGTAATGAAGTCCTCGGAAGAAAAAGAAATAGGTGAAAGGATCCAAGACAGCTTTTAAAAGTAACAGTACTAAGGAGGGGTTTAACTTTAGGCTATTCAAATACATGTATTTGACAATATATATACAACAGTAAGAATGAATGCTACAAGAAGAATAGACACATGAATCAATATAATAGCATAGAAAATCCCAAACATAGAATCTAGCATGTAATAAAGGCTACATTTAAATTTTGGATGGAGAGGTTGTTTTTATATGTGTCTCTGGTTACATATAGTCATATGCTGCATGATAACCTTTCAGTCAATTGTGTATATGACAGTGGCCTCATAAGATTATAATGGAGCTAAAAAATTCCTAAGGCCTAGTGACATCCCAGATATGATAATATATTAGCACAATGCATTACTCACATATCTGTGGAAATCCTGGTGTAAATAAACTTACTGCTCTGTCAGTCCCCCTTCCAATTATGTATAAAGTATAATATTTTCTCATGATAATAACTGTGTTACTAGTTTATGTATTTGTGTTAGTGCTATCTGTAGTTACTACACGATGCCTTTTATTGCTCTAGAGTGTATTCCTTCCACTTACAAAACAAAAGTCAACTGTAAACAGCCTGAGGTAGGTCCTTCAGGAGGTGTCCAGAAGGCAGCAAGATGTGGAAGACAGTGATGCTGCTGACCCTGACCCTGTGTAGGCCTAAGCTAATGTACATGTTTGTGTCTTAGTTTTTAACAAAGAAGTTTAAAAAGCAAAAAAATTAAATAAAAATAGAAAAAGATTCACAAAATTAAGGATATAAAGAAGGAAGACATTTTTGTATAGCTGTACAACCTATTTGTGTGTTGAGCTAAGTGTTATCACAAAAGAATCAATTGTTTAAAAAATTTTAAAGATGATAAACTTTACAAATTCAAACTTTAATTTCATTAAACTAGCTTATTATTGAAGAAAAACATTTAAAATAAATTTACTGTACACTAAGTGTACAGTGTTATAACTGTATTTTATACAGTTAACTGTATAATTGTGTATTACTGTACAGTAGTGTACAGTAATACACAAGGCTTTCACATTTACTTAACACTCACTCATTGACTCACCCGGGGCAACTTCCAGTCCTGCAAGCTCCGAAGAGTAACAGTAGGTGGCCTATACAAGTGTAACATGCTTTTTCTTTTATACCGCATTTTTAATGTCTCTTTTCTATATTTAGATACACATATACTTACCGTTGTATTATAACTGCTTACAGTATTCAGTACAGGTTTGTAGCATAGGAGCAATAGCCTCAGTGTGTAGCAGGCTATAGCACTGAGGTTTGTATAAGTACACCCTATCATATCCACTTAATGACACATTTCTCAGAATGTATTCCCACTGTTAAGCGATGAATGACTGTATTTTTCTTTTAAAAATAAGACATTTGTCTTACATAGCAAATCAAACTCAATTCCATATAATTAGAGTTGAATGTAAAACAATGAATTCACAAAAGAAACAAGAATAAAAGAGAGAAGTAGACAAAGTGGGGCTAAGAAAAAAGACTGGTCAATGTGACTACATAAATATTTAAAATCTCAAAGCCCATCCTCAATAAAATTTAAAGGCAACACATATTTAAAACATCACATAAGCAGCCAATTTATCCTTGTGTTTAAGAGCTCTTTAAAATCAGTAAGTAAAATATGAAAAATTCAACTGACACTGAAATCAGTAAGTGAAAGATGAAAAATACAACTGAGAAATGAATAAAGCACACATACTAGCAATTCACAAAATACACAGGCAGTAAACATTTAGAAAACACTTTACTCTCACCAGTGATTAAAACATAAAATTACAAGTATGAAATATCAATTTTTGGCTATCAAATTGGATTTTTTTAAAAAGAATGATTGCTGGAGTACTGAAATATGGACATTGTCATGCATACTTTATTCAATGTTAACTGGGCAATGTTTTTGGAAAGCAATGTAGTAACTGATAAATCATCAAAATGTAAATTGCATTTGACTCAGTAATTCCATTTCTATTACTGTATTATAGTAGCCTTGTTAATGTTGTTTTAAAAAGGCAAAACAGGCCAGGCGCGGTGGCTCATGCCTGTAATCCCAGCACTTTGGGAGGCTGAGGCAGGTGGATCATGAGGTCGGGAGTTCAAGAACAGTCTGGCCAAGATGTTGAAACCCTGTCTCCACTAAAAATACAAAAAAATTAGCCAGCCATGGTGGCTGGCACCTGTAATCCGAATCTCTTGGGAGGCTGAGGCAGGAGAATCGCTTGAACCTGGTGGGTGGAGACTGCCGTGAGCCAAGATCCCACCACTACACACACTCCAGCCTGGGCAACAGAACAAGACTGTCTTTAAAAAAAAAACGTAGGGGCAAAACAACAACAAAACCTAACTTCCCATGGTCTAGAATTAAGATTTGAGTCTCTTTTGTTTTTTCCTAGACTATCAAGTTACCTTAAGTCTAGACACAAAAGTTAAAACTGAGACAAAGATAAGGAGATAGCATAGACAGAGACTCAAAAGTAGATTCTAGGAATAATTTTGTCAATATGTACATAGGACTTCAAATACTATTCTTTTCCTCATTCATTCAACAAAGGTTTTCTGAGTGTATGTATACTAAAAAACTGGGATCATCTTAAACACTTGGGATTCAGTGGCACAAAAAGATACATGGATTCTGCTCTCACAGAACAGGGGTCTGCATCCCCCACTCTGAAGCCTGTTAGGAACTGGGCTACATAGCAGGAGGTGAGTGACAGTTGAAGGAGCGAAGCTTCATCTGTATTCACAGCCACTCCCCATTGCTCACATTACCACCTGAGCTCCATCTCCTGACAGATCAGTGGTGGCATTAGATTCTCATAGGAATGTGAAGCTTATTATGAACTGTGCATGTGAGGAATCCAGGTTGTATGCTTCTTATGAGAATCTACTGCCTGATGATCTGATCTGAGGTGGAACAGTTTCATCCCAAAACCACCCCCAGTTCTGCCCCTGTCCATGGAAAAACTGACTGCCACAAAACTGGTCCCTGGTGCAACAAAGGTTGAGGACTGCTGTCACAGAACATACATTTATATACAGGGAGATTCAGAAGCAACGAGTAAAAAAATAAACAAGATAATTTTGCTAACAAAATAAAAATATGATAAGGGTGGAAGAGAGGCTGAAGGAGCTAATTGTTAATTTTGGTGGTTATGAACGATTTCACCAATGGTATGACATTTGACATGAGAAACAAATACCTTGAAGAACTACAATCTCAACTTCTCAAGCATCTGACAACATTATCAGCTAATTATTAGCATAACTGAATGAAAATACTTCTCATTTCCACTGAGGTTATATTAATAAACTTGTAATGGAGGTTAGATGTGAATAATATGATGATTCATTTTATGGATGGGTCTAGACAGTGAGCATTACTGAAAATGGGCACTGTGATCTCAGAATCACAGGGCTGGGAGAGCCTAGGTCATCTTGTGCAAGATCTATCCACAGAAGAATGTTTTTCTAACAAGCCCTGTGAGATGCTCACACTGCTCTTACTATACATCTTTAAGCAAAAAGGAACTCTCTAGTTAGACAAATAGCCTCATTCCACAGATACATAAATCTAATAATTAGAAAACTTCTCCTTATAATAACCTAAATCCACTTGTTCTGTAACTTCTACCCAGTAATGAAACTTGGAATTTGATACACAAAATCTAACTTATTTCTTCACACTACAGTCTTCAGATAGATGAGGAAACTGTGAATCTCTTTCATCCTTTCTTCTCTGATTGATATTAAAATCTGTTCATCTCTCATGGCCTATGGTTTTTGGATTCCTCATCAGTCTCGTTACTCTCCTTGGATACTCACACTGCCTAATAAGCTTTTCAGCAACACACTCAGCATAAGAAGTAGTACTTTCTCACTGGTAGTATTCAGAATTGTTGATGCATGGTGAGAATAAAAACCCAGACCAAATTTTATCAGTTTTACTATAGTTTTGAAATTCTTTACAGACATAGACAATATATCCCCTTATTGCCATCCAGATCCAGGGTAAACCACTCATATCATGCCATCCTTGATACCATATACCATGCTGGTCATTCCTAAAATATGGCAAAAAGAAGTAAACACATTATTCTAGATGTGCCATGTTTCAGGCAGTGCTGAAAAGATTACATTCTATTAATGCAGGTCAAAATTATACATATTCAAAAACCAAAGTTAAACTAAAAAGAAAAACAAATTCCCTCAAATTGAAAACTAAACCAAATTTAATTGTATATCAAGTGGTAATAAAACTACACAAAAAATTGTTTTGAATAACTTTAAAATGTAGAATTGACCATACTACTCAGTGGAGTATGTTCTAAGGACAAATAGAAACACACACAAAAAAATCCTAAACTTCAGTCACTGACTTAAAATTAGTCATAATATTAATATTATTGTGAAACAACTGTATACACACAAAGTAGAATAAAAAGAAAAATATTAATGTTATTCTGTTAAGTAATCTTAAATATGAATCAGAAGTAAGAGTATAAATAATCTTTTTTCTGTACAAGAATTTATATCTTTTTAGCTTTGTCCACTGAAGACATCTTAAAAAAAATTAGAAACTCCCCAACAATGAGCACCTACCAACCACATTGTGGTTTCTAGGTCTGAGACAAGAAATGTATTTAATATAAATGAGTCTGAAACATCTTTTTGGCCTAAAAGCAAGGAAGGAAGCAAAGAAACTGTCAAAGATGGATGGAGTCCCGTCAAAAGGACATAAGAGACAATTATAAGGGATCTCCCAATGGCCAAAAATGAAACAATCAGAAACCAAAAAGAATAACTGCTCCGCAAGTGATCATAAACATGTAATCTACATGTACAGTGTGAACAGAAGTTCATAATAAAATAAACAAATAAAAACCCAAAAATGAAAATGTGTTAATTACTACTAGAGGTACCAAAGGTATCAAACTCTAGTTTTGAAAATTAAATATTAAAAGGAAAAAGTTAAGCATTACTCCCCTCTTTCCAACTATGGTTACACAGTAGATGAAGGATAATTCTTATTTACAGAAAAACTCTATCTCACAAATATGCACATAATATTATAATTTATTATATGTTGCCAATGGCAAATTTCTAAACAGTTTAGTTAAATGAAACTCACGTGAAAGAAAGATGGTGAAATTTAAAATGAAAAGTTTAGCTCTCACCATCCGAACCTACTGATAAATCTTAGTATCTCTAGGATAACCAGACATCATGTATCTCCTTATATGATACGATATGAAATATACAGAAACATTTATTAAGTATTTTTGCCAAAAAATTCCATCTAAATGATCTATCCTCTAGAGTTAATATTCAGTTTACAAGATAAACTGATGAGATGGAACAAAATGAAGGACACAGAAAGATACAAATAAACAAATTCAGAACATGAGATACTCTGTAAGGCATTTTACCTGTTGACCAACTAGTCAAAGATATGAGTTGAAGAGTTAAAAAAAAGAAAAGAAAGCAAGTAGTACTGCTCTAACTACAGATCAGCAACTTTTTCTTAAATGGTCAGATAGCAAATAGTTGCAGTCCACATTGTCTCACTTAGCATTACTTAACTCCGTAACCGATGTGAGAAAGGAGCCACAGGATACACACAAATGGGCATGGCTGTGTTCTAACAAAGCTTCATGTACAAAAACCCACCTCCGCTCCACTGAAAAAACTAAAACACATGACTATCCAAACGTGGTGTGGGATCCTGTATCAATCCTGATTTGAATTAACCAAAATATATGTTTTTCAAAGATAATCAGGTGCAATGTGACTACGGGGTTGGAATCAGATAATATTAAGGGAAGTGTTGATAATATTCTTGAGTGCACAAACTAAATAATCATTGATGTAAATGAGTAACAAAGTGCTACAGATGAAACTTGAAAGAGATGAGATTTCACCTGAATAGATAGGTAAGGGAAGGTGTCCTCATGAAAGTAATGATTCAGCCAAGATTTGCAGGATAACTAAAGATAAGCAGGAAAATGATTACAAGTGAGGGAACAGGCAGACATAAGACCTAGGCTGGAAGGAAACATGTGTCCCATGCAAAAGTAAAGAACAGTGTGTAAAGGGCTGATCTTAGGGAAGAACAGAGGTAGGTAAAATCACCGATGAATTATGCCCTCATTCTAGGAAGAACAGGATGGATCAACTGAAGTATATAGAACAGATGAGTCACAGGATGAGATATGCATTTTGAAATGATCCCTCTGGTTGCAGACTGATGAAACAAGGGTTGGCATCAGACCTGTTAAAGAGTTACTGCAGTAGAGTAGGCACTATGGCAATGATAAAGGAGAATGAATGGATTTGAGGGGTGGTTACTGACAAGACTTGGTAATGAATTGGCTATGGCAGGTGACAGGGAGTGTCAAAACTGACTCTCAGGTTTCTGGCCTGCATAAATGGTGGTGTCATTCACTGAGGCAGGAACAGGGAACGGGGATCAAAAGAGGCTGGGAAAGGGCAAGATTTCCATTTTTGACATGCTGAGTTTGAGATGTCTGTGATAAACCCAAAAGATGATATCACTCATTTGACTGAACATGCAGATCTGAAGCCAGAGGACAGGGCTAGCTAGATGTATGTTTGTGAGTCATATGCATAAGGATAGGAGTGGCAACAATCACCAAGGAAAAGAGCAGAGAAAGACAGAGAAGGGGGTTTGCTACAGTCTGAATGTGTGTGTCCCTCAAAAATGTATATGTTGAAATCCTAGTCCCCAAGATGATGGCATTAGGAAGTGGGGTGTTTGGGAAGCCATTAGGATTAGGTGAGGTCATGAGGGTAGAGCCTTCATGTATGGGATTAGTGTCCTTATAAGAGTCCTGAGACAGCTTGCTTCCACTCTCCACCATGGGAAGACAAGAGAAAAAAACTGCCCTCTTTGGGTCAGTCAGCAGGTCCTCATTACACACCAAATCAGTCAGTGCCTTGATCATGGACTTCCCAGACTTCAGATCTGTGGGAAGGAAATGGCTGTTGTTTATAAGCTATCCACCATACGGTATTTTGTTATAGCAACCAAAACTAAGACAGGATGACCTTGAGAAATACCAATATTTAAAGTGTCACAAGATCACTTTAGATCTAGACAGAGGAAGATAAACTTTTACAGAATTTTGAAGACTGGCCAAAAAAACCATAAAGAAGATGAGGAAGCCAAGAAGAGGTTATCTTGAGGAAAGAGTGGTTACCAGTGTCATATGCAACCGAAAGGACAAATGAGACAGAAAACGTCCACTGCATTTGGCAATATGGAGGTCACTGATGACCAACAGTTCGTTAGTAACATTTAAAATACCATTGATTAAAACATAATCTGAATGTACTACTTCCTGATATATCTTTAATCCCATTGATTAGCTCATTCACATGCAATAAATATGCATTAAGTTTCCAGGGGAAATTTTTGCAAACTAAAAATTCATAAAATAGTGTGCACACATACACATACAATTTTTTACACAGTATTAAACTTACATATCCAAGAAAATAAGCAAAGGAAAATCTGGAACGAATGTCAGGAAACTATACAACAGTGGTGGAAGCACACAACCCTTGAATCATTTAATTCCTTGGCAGCAGAAGCCATTTTTCCTGGAGCTGAATCTACTGCCAGCAATGAACATCCTGGGAATCTCTAGTATGAAGGATTAATAGACTGGCTCAAACACTGGAAAATATATTGAAAGGAACAATCTAGTACTAGTTCAAAAGGGATAAAATGACCTAATATCCCACTGCCAGATTTATAAAATAATACAGACTGTAATAATAATAATAAAGAACCTTTTTATAATATAACCTAACTATATTAGCATCTTTTCTGTAAGTTGTTATATTAATTGCTGAAGAAATTCAGAATAAGAAATTCCTACATTTGTAGAAAAATACAACTCTCTAATCAATTAAAATGTATAACATCATTGGTACTTGAGATTTAATCCTATTCTCTGATTTCAAAATCTTCCAATAAGCACTTTCATCCTAAATTAGCCACTCATTTTGGTATATAAATGTATCAATAAAGATCTAAAACCTAAACATATGTAGAAATGTAAGTAACAGCCAAATATCTTAGACAGCAATTTCATAATACCTCTGTCAAATGACTTGCTTTCTGATTTTAAAATATTGTAAATATTATTAGGCTCAGATACAAATTTGGCAATAGCTACAGAAATAATCATATTACCTCTTACAGACAAATTTTATTTCCAATAATATTTTTGAGAACTTCAACTTTTCTTTGAAGACTTGATCACAGTTTATAGAATCTCATTCTCTTCTTCATAGAAAACAAAGTAGCTAAAGGCACTGATTCTCATATACCACCAAAGCAAAGGGGACAAAGCACCTGAAAATAGTTTTTAAAAGTTTTGTAAACATTAAGTCATATGCACCAGGTATCTACAATTACCAGACTGAGATGAAAATGTACAGGGTACTCCTTAAGTATACCACTGTCCCTTGTTTCACAGATGTACCACCTTATATTTACAAGTGTGGATAAACAGATCAATTTATCACCAGCATTCCCTCCTACATGGTATGTGAATGAAAAATGTATTTTGACTTTGGACAAAACAACTATTTAAAAAGAATGTTGTCATGGCTCTCCATTACAGACATTTGCTCTGCAAATGCCCAATATGGCCATGCAGCAATGTGCAGCTGGCTTGATTCCCAGCAATGCACAGTTTGCTATATGGCTTGAAGTTATATTTCAATGTGTTAATAGCATGTTGCTGTCTACTTGTGGTCTAATAAGTGAGGTCTAAAATTCCACAAATGCAGACATGCATTCAAAATTTCTTTCTGACACTTTCTTTTCATGAATATAGCGTTAGGACGAAAGGAAAACTAACAGAGACTTCCTAAGAACAAAATTTACTTATAATAACTTATTGATGAGATTTGTTTACAACTTTTGAAAGAATTTTTGAAAGAACCATTTCAATGTCATTATGTTCCTCTTTGTACCAAAGGAAGTGGTGGATGGATAGAGCACACATTAAAATGATGACTCCCACAGATGCCAAATTGGTTCCAGTGGGAATGGAGTTGACTAAAGGAAAAAAAGACCCAAAGCACATGCTCATTACAAAAACAGCCATCAAAGATACACAATTCAGCCTGAAAATATTAAAATTTACCTTTTAATGTCATCCAGAGAAACTAAGATACTTGTCTTAAAAAATCTAGTCTTTGGGGGACATGAAATGATGACTATATTTTAAAATCAAAGGTGTTCTTCAGTCCACACACATCTGTCTGCACTGAATAATCTGAGGTATAAACACTAAAAATGTAATGGAAAAATTGAGTTCACAAATAAACAGGTATAAAATAGCACATTCAGCACATTTTATGATCATCAAAAAGCCTGCTCATTTTTAAAGTCATTATTTTGTACAAACTGCCTCTTGGCAAAATGATTTATAGCCATTATAAAATTCTTCTTAAAAAACTGAGCTCTAAGTTTTGATTCTTTAACATCCATGCCACAAATATTAGATCAGTGAAGTCTGATAATCTGGAGCCATGAAATGAGGCCAATTCTGCTGAGACCGAGTAAATATTTATGTCACATCCTTTCTATAGTAGAGCTGAAAAAATACACACAAGATAAAATGTTATATAATGGTAAGAGTTGAAAATCTTTTGGAGTCATTAAAATAAGAACAAGTCTTCATACACACACACACACACACACACACACACACAGAAATTATGCCAATAAGTCATTACCAGAAGATCATCTCAGAATCATTTTTTAGTTGTCATGGATATATACAGAAACATCCACAGTCCCTCCACCCTTTTACCCACACGGGTGTGGTGACACACACTAAACCCACATCTGTGAGCTGGCAGGTGAGGATTATGGGAGCTGTCTGTTACAGGAATGTAGTCATCAGAAATTGAAGCTTGTTGGGGTAGATGGGTGGAGATGAAAAGATTGATTTTGGTTTCACCAGCTCAATGTTCTAAGAAGCCTAACTGATGTATCAGCTTGACTGCCATAGTGACTGAGGCATATACTACAGCATCTTCTCCAGGGGAAAAGGTCAAGCTATGCAGTCTCTTGCCTCTGGGTCTTTGTACCCGCTGCTGACTATCGGGAGATGCTCCTTCAGTCTCCTTATCCTTTGGCAAACTCCTACTCTTCACTAAGTGTAACTATTCTATGAGGCCTTCCCTGTTGCTACAAGCACATTTTGGTGCTCTTTCTTCCAGGTTCCCACTGTGCCTTATGCTTACTATCAACAAACAACTTTACAAAATGCATTTGTAAATGGCTTTATTGTCTATCTCCCCTCTCAATAATCATAAACTTTTTGAGGGCAGATGTTGAGTTTTTAATTTTAGTTTCCTTAGTACCTAGTATAGTGCTTGGCATAAGAAACCACCATATTTATTAACTGGTGGAAATGGACAAAAATTAATGTTCCATATTCAATGATCCACAAGTTATTTATGGGAGTTTGTATGCATTGCCATTACCTTTATATTAGACTGACAAGAACAGTTTAGGCTGGGCTGGGATTCATAACCATAAACATAAAATTACTTCCTTCCTTAGGAGTAAGCAAAGGCCTATAAATCACTGGAAATAGGAAGTTACACAATAATTCCCAAGGTCTTAACTGCTGTTTTTTTTTTTTTTTTTTTTTTTTTTTTTTTTTTTAAGAAAACCCCGCAATTTGGCCACTTTGCAGAAGTGAGAAAAATTCAATCATTTTAATCAACCCTGGTCCCCAACCAAAAAGAAAGCTTTCCACTTCTTTCCAGCAGAATAGAGAACTAGAACAACATGATTAATCTCACAGTTGGCCAACCTGAAAGAGTTCTCAAAACCTTACAGTTATCGCTTTATTCATTCTATAAATTATTTCAGATTATTTTGAATCAAAATCAGCAATACTTCTACCAACCTCTAGAACTAGGGTCTTATAAAAGGTTACCTATCCTTTTTCAGGCAAAAGTTATAACTGTTGGACATAGGAAATGGGCGAGGTGGGATGAAAGAGATGATGATGGGAGTTGAGAGGAAATTTACTGTGGATAGGAAGACAAGCTCAAGTGCATTTTTGGTGGCCATTCCTAGAAGGAGAAAACTGGGTCCAAGGAAGACCTAAATTCCAATGAAAGGGACACAGGTTCTTATTTATCTCACATCTGAATAAGCAATTATTAGTTATTTAACTCTTCCCTTTATCTCTATTTTGTACATAATTTATAAGAAAATTAACCAATGGTTACTCATCAAGCAGTTTATAATCTAGTTGAAGATGTAAAACAGAAACATAAACAAGTATCAGGAGAGAAATTACAAGTGGGTATTATGGGTTGTTTGAAAGACACTGTTAAGAGAAAAAACAATCCACAGCCTGGAAGAAATAAATACATTTACAAAACAACATACCTGTAAAGTACTTGTATCCAAAATACATAGAGAACATTCAAACACTCAAAACTCAAAAATAAAAAACCCAAACAGCCCAATATTAAAAAGGATAAAGGTCTAAACAGGCATTTCACCAAAGAAGTTATATGGCTGACAAAAGAACACATGAAAAGATGCTCACCATTATCTGTCATTCGGAAAATGCAAATGAAAACCATGAGTGAGGACCACAGAACTATCAGAATGGCTTTCACAAAAAGAAAATACTAATTTCTGATGAAGATGTGGAATAACTGGAACTGTCATATATTGCTGGCAAGAATGTAAAAAGGTATGGCCACTTTGGAAAATACTTTGACACTTTCTTATAAAGTTAAACATATAATTACAAATGCCTGAGAAACTCAACTCCTAGGTATTTACCCAAGAGAAATGAAAATCTAGGTTCCCACAAGGTTCTCCATACAAATATTTATGGCAGCTTCATATATAATTGTCCCAAAATGAAAACATCTCAAATGTCCTTCAACCAGTGAATGGATAAACTGTGGTATCCATATAATAAAATACTTGCTCAATATATACAAGAACATGGATAAATCTCCAGTCTCAAAAGACTAAATACCATATGATTTCATTTATGACAAAGTCGTAAAGGAAAACTAAAGAACAGAAAGGGGCTTCGGTAGTAAGAACGGTTTGACTAAAGAGTAGCACAGAGAAATCTTTAGGAAGATGAAATTTATCTTCACTGTGGTGGTAAACACATGACTATATGTGTTTGTCAACTCAAAGAACTATTTACTAAAAGAGAGAAATTTTCTATATGTAACACTTTTTTTTTTTTTTTTTTTTTACTGTCCTAAAAAATTAAAAACAGCAGTCACTATGGTGAAGCAGTATCCTATGCTGATCAAATATACCAACTATATTCAAGGGAAGAAGACAATTAGGTTATAGACTTTAAGATCAATTCTAACGTCTTGTTCAAGCACAGACGTTAAAACCTTTAAAAACCTTTGATATCAAGCCCCTTATAATCTCTGTACACTTTTTACATTTCTTTCCCATGCTAGCATCCAAAAATTCTTACTATTCTCGAAAAAGAACTACTATCA
Source organism: Cebus imitator (assembly GCF_001604975.1). NCBI lineage: Eukaryota > Metazoa > Chordata > Mammalia > Primates > Cebidae > Cebus > Cebus imitator. The sequence continues at coordinate 2,493,854 of NW_016107375.1, read as the reverse complement.
GACATCTGGGAACAAAACCAAGTGTTTCCTGCAATGAGAGAGAGTTGTTACTATCCTACCAAAAATGAGCTATACTCAAATGAGATAAGTTCCTGAGAAAAGCTTACCACACCCTAAATACTACAGCAATGGTTCATTCCACATCAGTCTGTATATTGGCCCCAAATAAACAAAAGGCTTATTAGAGAAGAGTTATTTCTCAAGGCCTTAATGGAAGTCAGAGGAAATAGTCAATGAAGCACTAAATATTTAATTCAAAACACTCGGTATACTTGCTTTGGTAGTCTGAGACATATGCCTTATAATTAATAAAACAGATTTTCTCCATAAGAATCCACATTCTATCTGCTATCAGATAAAATTCTGCAAAGGGCAGAGAACAAAAGAGATACAGAACCATGTAGAAAAACTCAATGACCTATATGTAGAAATAAGTAAAAGGCAAAAAAGAATATTTCTACATGATGATATATTTTAAAATATACAGAGCTTAAATGATCAAATGGGTCCATTATTCTTAAAATGACTTTATGACTATCACTAAAAGAATACTATTTTTCTAATATACGATATTCATCTTTTAGACAGACATAACAGCTCAGAATACTACACTGCCTTTTGAGAAGTTCAAAGACCCTTAACCTCAACCTCGTTACTCCATCCCTTAAGAAGAGTTTTCTAATTTTCAACCTATTTATTCATATATGTATGTGCTTACATATGCGTATCTTTAAGGCAATGGAACCCTTTCTTCCAATGAAAGCTGATGTGAATGGCAATGTGTAAACGGATCAAAGCAGAGTGGAGCTGCTCTGGGAGGAGTAGGGTGGGTATCCAAGAGTAGTTGGTAGCTGCTCATGTTGCCACCAGCAAAGAAAGCAGGAGATACACAGTACGAGAACAAAACACAAAGCCTGAAAACCACTGCTTTAAAGTAAAGGTTTCAGAATCACAGAATCTTAACCAATTTTCCATCCTTTAACCAATTTTTCCTTCCTTTAACCAATTTTCCATCCATCTCTCTGATGGTGCCTCCAAAGGTAGGCAGCCACTACTGAATAGCTTAAGTCCTCTTAGGTCTTTCCCAGGGCTCTTTCCCAAGTCAAAACGCAGGTCACAATTATACTGTTCTATGTGAAAGATACTGAAATACATGAACGAGTTGCCACATTCCTTTTAGTTATTAGCAACAGCATGTTTCCTTTGCAAAATAAAGTGGAGTGGATCTACTTGTATCTGGTTCCTCTGAGTTAGTGGTAGTCTAGATTCAACTCTAATGAAATAAACAGCTGTTCCAATGCTTCTTACTGTACTAGCAGAACTGGAGCTAAAAAGTTACCAGAGGAATCTTAGGCAAAGTCTAAATACAAACTATAAGTACTAACTAGCCTTGAAGAGGGTCACATCAATGTGATTCTTAAAATTGCGACGTCTTTATCTGATTTTACTTCTGCACACAAGAAAAGGAACAGAGGCTGGAGACAAGAAAACTTCAGAAGTAAACATTCGTTGATACAAAAAAAAATAACTCTTTTATAATAATACTCAGTTACATATAACTTTCCAAAATTCTTTTTCTTGCCAACCTGTTGATGTTTCCAAATTACATATGCAATTTTCCTGTTCCCCTGACTTCTACCTATTGAAATACTATTCATCTGTTAAGGTCTTGTTTGAAAGATAGGTACATTATGAAGTCTTCTGTTTTATCCTAGTTTGGAACTATACGTTCCCCCCACTTTCCATTTTCCTACACTTTGCACAATTTATCACTTTCTATCTTATATTAGCTGGCTATACAGAAATCCTACTGAATTGAAACGGAATTTCTTTCTTTCTTTTTTTTGAGACAGAGTCTTGCTTTGTTGCCCAGACTGGAGAGCAGTGGTGAGATCTTGGCCCACTGCAACTTCCACCTCCCAGGTTCAAGCAATTCTCCTGCCTCAGCCTCGCAAGTAGCTGGGATTATAGGTGCGTGCCACCACACCTGGCTAAATTTTGTATTTGTAGTAAAGACGGGGTTTCACTAGGTTGGCCAGGCTGGTCTTGAACTCCTGACCTCAGGTGATCCACCAGCCTTAGCCTCCCAAAGTGCTGGGATTACAGGTGTGAGCCACTGTGCCAGGGCTGAAACAAAATTTCTTATACCTAATGTGTACTTTCACATTCTCTTTCAGTAGATAAGATATTTAGATGTAAGAATTAAAAATCCATATAATACAAAAATGTATGGACTGGTTACAAACTGTGGGGGTGTCTAGCAGACACTCGATGCAATATCTAAAATGTACCTTTCAGCCAGGCGCGATGGCTCATGCCTGTAATCCCAGCACTTTGAGAAGCCAAGGTGGGCAGATCACCTGAGGTCAGGAGATTGAGGTCAGCCTGGCCAACATGGTAAATCCCCGTCTCTACTAAAAATACAAAAACAAGCTAGGCATGCTGGCGTGTGTCTGTAATCCCAGCTACCCAGGAGGCTGAGGCAGGAGAATTGCTGGAATCCATGAGGCATGGGCTACAGAGCAAGATTCTGTCTCAAAAAAAAAAAAAAAAAAGTACCTTTCTCAGAACAGTCAGATGAAAAAAGCATCCACTGTGGCTTTATGAAATACACTCTCACTCAAAATGCCACATGAGAAGTAACATTTTAATTCATTCAAAAAATAATTACTAAGACTTACTTTGTAAAAGCACCATACCAAGTATTATAGTAATAGAAAAAATAAATCCGGACTAGATGCTCTTTCAGGTATAAAATCTTTGTGCTCAGATGTTAAGTTACATGACAGATTTCTCTTCAGTCTAACCCTGCGGACCTCTAACTTGCCTATGATGGTGCTGTTGCACATCCCACTACATGGTAATTGTGCTATAATTCTCTCCAGTTTGCTGTTTCCAATGATTAGAAAAATGCACTTGGTGGGACAGAAGCTGTCGACTGTTCCCCAAAGATCAATTTCTCCCTTTCTTCTACACTAACAGATTTTTTTTTTTAGCTGGGCACACGGCTGCAATTAATAAAGACTGCATTTCTCAGCTTCTACTGCTGCTAAGAATGGTCACATGACAAAACTCTATATTGCCAGGCTGAAGGTCTCTTGGCAGCTTCTGAGAACCTTCCTTAAGAGTTACCCAGTGCTGAGAAGGCATGGTGGCTCATACCTGCAATCCCAGCAATTGGGGAGGTCGAGGTAGGAGGACTGCTTGAGTCCAGGAGTTTGAGAACAGCAAAACACTGTGTTTACGAAAAATAGAAAATAATTAGCTGGTCATGGTGGTGTGTACCTGCAGTCCTAGGAAGGCTGAAGTGGGAGGATTGCTTGGGCCTAGGAAGAGGAGATTGCAGTGAGCCAAGATTGTGCCACCACATTCCAGCCTGGGTGACAGAGTGAGACCCTGTCTCAAAAAAAAAAAAAAAAAAAAAAAAAAAAACAGACAGAAAGAAAGAAAAGTCACCCAGTGTCTTGCCTCACTTTTTATTGTTTGCCTCCTCCCCTATCCTGTGGCTTGAACTCAGATGCTTCCTGGACCCAAGAAGGAGGATTGAACCCCAGGGATGATGGATCTAAAAAGAGTGTGTATCTGCGGACTTTGTGATAGGCAGAATTCCCCCTACTCAAAGATGTCCATGCCTTAATGCCTGTAACCTGTGAACAGGTTACATTACAGGTCAAAACATAATTTGCAATCTAAGATTATTGTCCTTAAAACGGGAGATTATCCTAGATTATCCAAATATGCACAATCTAACCACATGTGACCTTAAAAGCAGAGAACTTTATCTGGCTGGAGTCAGAGATATGAGGCAGAAGAAATCAGAGGGATTCCAAGCATGAGAAGCATTCTTTGATGTGTCAGTGAGATGCAGGGACCCACATCTAAGGACGAGAGAGAGGTTTCCAAGAGCTAAAAGCAGCCCTCAGCTGGACACCATTAAGGCAAGGGGCAACTCAATTCTACAATCACTAGGAACTAGATTCTGCCAACAACCTTAATTGAGCCTAGAGGTAGCTTCCCAGAGCCTCACAGTAAGAGCCCAGCAGGCCTACAACTTGATTTCAACCTTATGAAACCTGGAGCAGAAAAACCAGCTGAGTCAAGCCAGATTTCTGATCTACAGAACTGTAAGATAATAAATCCATGTTGATTAAGCAGTTAAGTTTGCAGGAGCAGAACCTCCTTGTTAGTCTCAGAAGGACTACTCTAGACTTTTCTTGGAGAGAAAGGAAATTATTTCTTCTTTAAGCTACCCAGATTTTAGGTTTTCTCTTATTCATAGTTGAACGTAAATCTGACTGATACACTTGATGAAATACTTTCAACACATAACAATATCATTGTCAACAGCTAAAGAATAACAGAAGCTAAAGTGAAATACTATTCAAGTTGTGAACAATTTTAAAAACTAGATGTAATGATAAAAGATAAACAGAATTTAAAAGGTCTATTTTCACTTTCTCAGTTGCAACAAAGATACGGTGTGATACTTTAAACTTAATAACATTTAGTCTGTGGCTCAATTATAAGAGAGTCTTTTTTTAAGTGGCATGAGATTACACTGCTACCAGTCAGTGTCTGGACCAGTCAGGGTTAGTAATTACTTATGAGATACAATAAGACCAATCAACACACACCAGCAAAACAGGTACAAGTGATATGGTAGCAAAGAAAAGCACAATTTCCAGTAAGTACCATATATCTGTGAAAGAAAAAAAATACTTGTGGCTTGAAAAAATGCCTAAAATCTTTCAATCATCACACTATTCACTCAATTTCATAAGTGCAATATAAAAACATAATACTATAAAATTTTCATACTATCCTTTCCTCTTCGTAAAGAATCAGACTTCTGAAAATAAAATTTGTTGAAACTAATTCAATTCTCATTTTAATATGAAATGTTTGATTTCTAGCTATATAAGGAGTACAAAATTTGTATAAAACACCATAATAATTCTGTTTCAACTTTTTTGTTCTGGAATGTCCTATTCACATTACAGGTGTCACTTTGGCTAACTTAAAAATTAAAACCTTTTTAAAAAACATATTTGAAAGAATTTCCAATTCTCCTCCATATGAGAATGACCTGTGAAATGCCCATTTATAAATTTAAAAAAATATATAAATAGCCATTCTCAGTCATGTTACTGGTATTTCAGAACTATTTGAATTTGATCAAATATACCCCACTTTAGGAAAACTAATATATGGAAAGAAGAAACTGCCTTACAAATGGCAAGATTCAAGAAGGGAAATAGGGAGGGGTGAATTCCAAGAGCCAATTAACAATGAGAAATGAAAACAAAGTCTTTAAAAAATAATGATGTAAGTAAATGGGAAAATGTGAACTCACTCCCAAAAGGCTACTCCGTTGGAGCTGGGCATGCAGAACTCCCAGACTGAGGTAAAGGATAAAAACAACATGCACACTAGAGTCAGATTAGTCCAAACTGATCGGCTCTTTACAAATGTAACTTAGCAAGGTGAACCAAGGAATCAGTGGTCCCGCATCTTGAACTTGCCCCCACTAGACTTTGAATCCTTTTCCCTGCTGCTTAACAAAGCTCAAGACACACATCAGATCTGGGGGCAGTTTACCTAGCCCCACCCCCTTGAAGAGAGAAACTCTCCTGCAGTTGCTTACCCAGGTATCTTCAAGCTCAATTTTATCAAGCAAATTACCTGTAAGGGTCTCCTGCTTGTGACCCCAGGGATCACTACGGGGGACAAGCACTAAAGGACTGTACACACTGAAAGGTTAGGTAACTTCCCAAGATCACACAGCTGGCAAGAAGTGGAGGTGGGTCTCACTCCAGTAATCACTGTCATACACTGTTTCTTATGCATGAGTGAAGGTTTTCTTTCCAGAGATGTTTATATGTGTCTAGACATAGATATATACAAACAAATGTCCTAATATATGGCATTAACAATTTTAACTGGACAAATTCAATGATATTTTGAGGCCATTATCTTTCAACATAAATTATGGAAAATGCCCATAAACTTTAAAAAAAAATATTGCATATACATGAGCAGAACATTTTATCTAGAGTGTTATCCACCAAGACATCAATTTAAGGATTACTTGGAAACAGACTTTATATTAATAGTTGTCTTCAAGTTTGTCTATATTTTTTATCAGCTTATGTTGCTTTTGTGTTTTGAGTTATTCTTGAATAACCACTTATTCTAAAAATATTTATGTGCCATGTATTGTTATAAGGATACATTAGTGAACAAAATAAAAATCACTGCCCCTTTGGTGCTTATATAGCAAGATACGAGAAGAAAAACACAGTGAAGTCTAGCTCTCCTCCCACCCCATAACACTTGTATCAGTTTCTTGTGCATCCTTCCAGAGTTTCTGCATGTAAACAAAGATAAATGCAAACATGAATTATTTCCCCCCTACACTAATCACATACTACATGTATTGTTCCATGTCTAGTATTTTTCACAAAATGCATCTTAAAGAGCCTTCCATCAGTATCTTATTTTTTTTAAAGCGGCACACAATTACATCAATGTACTATATTTAAGTAGGTCTCTATTGGTAGATATTTGAGTTGTTTCTAATCTTTTGCTATTATAAAAAATACTCCCAAAATAAACTAGTACATTGTCATTTTGCACAAATGTATGTAGGATTGTTGGGTCAAAGGGTGATGTTATTTGAAATTTGGACAGACATTGCCACATTATTCATAGGAGTTGAACCAATTCACACTTCTACCAGCAAATTTTGAGATGGTCTGTTTCCATACAATCTGGAAAACAGATTTTTCTAATCTAATAGGTAAAAAAATAGCATGTCAGTAAAGTTTTTCTTTCCTTTTCTTTCTTGTTTTACTGCACTTCAGGTTCTGGGGTACATGTGCAGAATATGCAGCATTGTTGCATAGGTACATACATGGCCAGGTGGTTTGCTACCTTCATCCCCGTCACCTATATCTGGCATCTCTCCCCATGTTATCCCTCCCCAACTCCATACACTCCACTGTCCCTCCCTTAGTTCCCCCTCAACAAACCCCAGTGTGTGATGCTCCCCTCCCTGTGTCCATGTGATCTCATTGTTCAACACTCGCCTGTCAGTGAGAACACACAGTGTTTGATTTTCTGTTCTTGTGTCAGTTTGCCGAGAATGATGGTTTCCAGATTCTTATATGTCCCAACAAATGACAGGAACTCATTGTTTTCTATGGCTGTATACAATTCCATGGTGTATATACGCCACCTTTTCCTTGTCCAGTCTATCACTGATGGGCATCTGGGTTGGTTCTAGGTCTTTGAAATTATAAACAATGCTGCAATGAACATATGTATTCATGTGTCTTTATAACAGAACGATTTATAACCCTTTGGATACATACCCAGTAATGAGATTGCTGGGTCAAATGGAATTTCTATTTCTAGGTCCTTGAAGAATCACCACACTGTCTTCCACAATGGTTGAACTAATTTACACTCCCACCAACAGTGTAAAAGTGTTCCTATTTCTCCACATCCTCTCCAGCATCTGTTGTCTCCAGATTTTTTAATGATCACCATTCTACTGACGTGAGATGGTATCTCAATGAGTTTTGATTTGCATTTCTCTAATGACCAGTGATGATGGGCATTTTTTCATGTTTGTTGGCTACATAAATGTCTTCTTTTGAAAAGTGTCTGTTCATATCCTTTGCCCAATTTTGAATGGGTTTGTTTGTTTTCTTGTAAATCTGCTCTAGTTCTTTGTAGATTCTGGATATTAGCTCTTTGTCAGATAGGTAGATTGTAAAAATGTTTTCCCATTCTGTTGGCTGCAGGTTCACTCTAATGACTGTTTAATTTGCTGTACAGAAGCTCTGGAGTTTAATTAGATCCCACTTGTCTATTTTCACTTTTGTTGCCAATGCTTTTGGTGTTTTAGTCATGAAGTCCTTGCCTATGCCTATGTCCTGAATGGTTCTGCCTAGGTTTTCATCTAGGGTTTTTATGGTGTTAGGTCTTCTGTTTAAGTGTTTAATCCATCTGGAGTTAATTTTAGTGTAAGGTGTCAGGAAGGGGTCGAGTTTCTGCTTTCTGCACATGGCTAGCCAGCTTTCCCAACACCATTTATTAAACAGGGAATCCTTTCCCCGTTGCTTGTTTTTGTCAGGTTTGTCAAAGATCAGATGGTTGGAGATGTGTGGCATTGCCTCCGAGGCCTCTGTTCTGTTCCATTGGTCTATATCTCTGTTTTGGTACCAGTACTATGCTCTTTTGATTACTGTAGCCTTGTAGTATAGTTTGAAGTCAGGAAGCATGATGCCTCCAGCTTTGTTCTTTTTGTGTAGAATTGACTTGGCTATGCGGGCTCTCTTTTGGATCCATACGAAGTTTAAGATGGTTTTTTCCAGTTCTGTGAAGAGGGTCATAGGTAGTTTGATGGGGATAGCATTGAATCTATAAATTACTTTGGGCAGTATGACCATTTTCACAATATTGATTCTTCCTAACCATGAGCATGGAATGTTTTTCGATCTGTTTGTGTCCTCTCTGATTTCCTTGAGCAGTGGTTTGTAGTTTTGCTTGATGAGGTCCTTTACATGCTTTGTTTGTTGTATTCCTAGGTATTTTAATCTCTTTGTAGCAATTGTGAATGGCAGTTCGTAATTGATCTGGCTCTCTTTAAGTCTGTTATTGGTGTATAAGAATGCTTGTGATTTTTGCACATTGATTTTGTATCCTGAGACTTTGCTGAAGTTGCTTATCAGTTTCAAGAGACTTTGGGCTGAGACAATGGGGTCTTCTAAATATACAATCATGTCGTCTGCAAATAGAGACAATTTGACTTCCTCCTTTCCTAACTGAATACTCTTTATTTCTTTTTCTTGCCTGATTGCTCTGGCTAGAACTTATAATACTATACTGAGTAGGAGTGGTGAGAGAGGGCATCCTTGTCTAGTGCCAGATTTCAAAGGGAATGCTTCCATTTTTTGCCCATTCAGTATGATATTGGCTGTGTGTTTGTCGTAAATAGCTTTTATTATTTTGAGATACATTCTGTCAATACCTAGTTTATTGAGGGTTTTTAGCATAAAGGACTGTTGAATTTTGTCAAAGGCCTTCTCTGCATCAATTGAGATAATCATGTGGTTTTTGTCTTTGGTTCTGTTTATGTGGTGGATTACGTTTATAGACTTGCATATGTTGAACCAGCCTTGCATCCCTGGGATGAAGCCTACTTGATCATGGTGGATAAGCTTTTTGATGTGCTGTTGCCATTGGTTTGCCAGTATTTTATTAAAGATTTTTGCATCTATGTTCATCATGGATACTGGCCTGAAGTTTTCTCTTCTTGTTGAGTCTCTGCCAGGTTTTGGTATCAGGATGATGTTAGTCTCATAAAATGATTTGGGAAGGATTCCCTCTTTTTGGATTGTTTGGAATAGTTTCAGGAGTGATACCAGCTCCTCTTTGTATGTCTGGTAGAATTCAGCTGTGAACTCATCTGGACCTGGGCTTTTTTAGGTTGGTAGGCTATTAATTACTGCCTCAACTTCAGCCCTTGTTACTGGTCTATTCAGGGTTTCAACTCCTTCCTGGTTTAGGCTTGGGAGGGTGCAAGGGTCCAGGAATTTAACCATTTCTTCCAGGTTTACTGGTTTATCTACATAGAGTTGTCTATAGTAATCTCTGATGATGGTTTGTATTTCTGTGGAATCTGTGGTGATATCCCCTTTATCGTTTTTATTGCATCTATTTGATTCTTCTCTCTTTTCTTTTCTATTAATTTGGCTAGTGGTCTATTTGGTTGATCTTTCCAAAAAACCAGCTTCTGGATTTATTGATTTTTTGAAGGGTTTTTTGTGTGTCTATCTCCTTCAGTTCTGCTCTGATCTTAGTTATTTCTTGTCTTCTGCTAGCTTTTGAGTTTTTTTGATCTTGCTCCTCTAGCTCTTTCAATTTTGACACCCAGGCAAGATAAGCAACAAACTTAAAAGGCAATTTAGTACAGTAACATTGCCATCTTATGACTTTTTAAGATAGAGACCATGAGCTCTTACAGAGAATAAATATGATATATACATTCTGTATACTCCTTCTCGTTTAACCTCTGATAACTATATTCTCAATAAATATGTATTAAATGGAAGCATGAATAATACAAATATAGATAAATATTAATTATACTGATGGAAGAAAGGGTATAATTCAGAAATAGTAGATGTTTAAAAGTATATACATGTAATCCCAGCACTTTGGGAGGCTGAGGCGGGTGGATCACGAGGTCAAGAGATCGAGACCATCCTGGTCAACACGGTGAAAGCCCGTCTCTACTAAAAATACAAAAAATTAGCTGGGCATGGTGGCGCGTGCCTGTAATCCCAGCTACTCAGGAGGCTGAGGCAGGAGAATTGCCTGAACCCAGGAGGTGGAGGTTGTGGTGAGCCGAGATCGCACCATTGCACTCCAGCCTGGGTAACAAGAGCAAAACTCCGTCCCCCCACCCCCCCCAAAAAAAAAGGATATACAGTAAACTGTGTCATACAGACATGCTCACATCCACTCTACCTGCCTCATCCTGAAAGGGTATTAGAGTGCTGGTTCTTATACTTCTCTCAGGGCCCCTTTAGACTCTTGAAAATATTAATGAGAACCCCCAAAGAACTTTTTTATATGTGTGTTATACTGTTGGATATTAAAACTGAGAAAAATATTAAATATTTACTAATTCATTTAAATTTCATAAAAAACACATTACCTGTTAACAGTAATGCAGTTAATGAAAAAACCCCTTTAGTCATTTGAAAAATATTGGTTCACTGAATTATGCAGATCTTCCAAATGTTGACACATTTCATCAAATAATATTTTTAAAAATCCACATTTACTAACATTATTGATGTTATAACAAAAGTCTAAATTATCGGGAAGTTGTGAAACTCATGATGCCAATTGTAAGTTTTTTGAAATTCTAATTTTGACTTGAAAACTTTTTTGTTGGCAACCAACACTGGCAGTTTCCTCTCTGCCAAGACTGTCACATGTTCTTTTATGTAAAAATGCTATTCCATCAGAGAAGTGGCTAGTTCAGCTCACAACTCTATCACACACCTGCTTTCCCTCAAGACAATCATTGGAACTCAGTATGGAGTAGAACTGCACTATGTGAGCTTTTACTGTTGTCACAGAAAATATCAAAAAGACGTATTCAAGGGTCAAGATTTATAACAACTAATAATTTTTACTATTCCACAAAGGACTTTTTCAGCGAAAATGGTTTTTATTTTACCACGAGTGTGTGGGTGGTTGTGGAAAATACAGTAAGTACTAGTACAGTTAGGGACTACTTGACTTATGCTAAGGGTCTCAGCAGTTTTACCCCAACTTTGCTATTGTACCCTACATGCAAATATCAGCACAGCAGAAATGGCAAATGATGTCTTATTATAAAAGACTTAGACTCCATGGACCCTCTGTGGCCCACAGAACACACTTTGAGAATCAACGCACAGAAGTGATCCAAGGCTGCACAGAAACTTTATATAGTGGACATTCTACTGATTCACAACTGAGAACCTGAGTGTACGCATATTAGGTAGATGATGTCTGCCAATCCTGTTCAGTTTTATCAACGCCTGGTCTGCCAAAAAGAATACTTCTAGGCTAGGGTTGAACTTGGATTTCAATTTCAGCTCCATCACACTATTAGCTACTCGATCTTGGATAAGTTTAAGTCTCTCTGAGCCTGAACAGAAGAGGCTGTTTCATCTATTAAACAGAAATTCTGTACTGTATAGATTGCTAGAGTTACAATTAAATAAGACAGGGGTCCGTATAACACTGGCTAGCAATATGAGTGATACAGAGTAAGGCCTGAACTGAATCAGACTCTGAATGACTTAAAACCAAAACTGTGGCTAATATCCATGTTTTGGAAGGTGGTAGTAACCTGATTTTATTTTTCTCTCTACCACTTGTAGGGGGACCAAATCATAAATGGATATTCATAAAAACGTATCTCTTTACATAATGCAATTCTGATAGATGAAATAATGTCAGGAATTGCTTCCAAATAATCTGCGGTAGGGAGAAAAATGTAGGGAAATACATGAAATAAAGTTTGTCAAGAACTGGTATCTCCTGAAGGTAGGTGCTGAGAATCTAAAGTTTCATTATATAATTCTCTTCAAACATGTTTCCAATTTTTCAAATTAAAAAGGAAAAAAAAATCACTCATTTGAAAGGCTTCTAAATAATTATGCACTGACTGTAGTTAATTTAATGACATACAAATTCATAGACTCTGTAATAAGTCACCTCCTACCCTGCGAGTTTGCAACCATTTTCCCAGCACTACAACATGTACCACACATGTTCTTCAGAAACCTTTCTGCAAAAATGAGTCAGACGGGCTACCTGAAGTTACACACTCCACTTGCTCTCACCCCACCCCACCAGCTCACTCCAGCTGAGAACTGTTGATCTAATTTAAAGTAATCTGGGCTGGGTGCAGTAGCTCACACCTGTAATCCCAGCACTTTGGGAGGCTGAGACAGGCAGATCACCTGAGGTCAGGAGTTTGAAACCAGCCTGGCCAACAAGATAAATCCCTGTCTACTAAAAATGCAAAAAATTGGCAAAGTTTGGTGGTATGTGCCTGCAATCCCAGCTGCTTAGGTAGCTGAGGCAAGAGAATCACTTGAACCTGGGAGGCAGAGGTTACAGTGAGCCAAGATCATGCCACTGCACTCCAGCCTGGGCAACAACATAAAACTCTGCATTAAAAAAAAAAAAAAAAAAGAAAGAAAGAAAGGAAATCATTGCTAGAACCAGTCTTCTAGTTTCTCATAGGACATACTTGGAATGTCAGTGATTCATTTAACACTAAATGATTCTAAATTGGAAATTCATAATGATATGAAGGTCTCCGATTGGCTTATGTAGTAAAATATTATTATTACGTGGTTATCAGGCAGTAAGCTACAACAGAGTTATACATACTTCCGAATTTCCAGGACTATAATGGGTCCATGAAAGTTTATTCAAGTAAAGAATAGGCAAATGTTCTCATGCTTCAATATGATCTTCATGTTTGACTAATGAAGAAAGCAGGCACATTTTAGATTTTGTTTTAAAAAATCATTAACAGGAGTCTCACATTGCGTTTTATAGTAATTTTTCTTAACCGGTGGACCTCAAACCCAGAAGACCTTGCAGATCTTTTAAACCAGGATTCCTAAGAAGGCAAAAGTTTTCTCATCAACTAACTTTTCTCCTACTCATTTAGAAGGTATTTACTACTATGACTGTCTCCTTGGGAGAACTGAGGAAATCCTCATTCATCTGGTTCTCTGTTGGACTTGATTCTCTTACGAACTCTGATTGGGAAAAGCTCCTAGCCTATCTATCACAGGGTGTCTGGGACCCCACTGTTCACCCTCAAATCTTTTCAGTCAGTAACTACTGATAGTCAATGGGTTTTTAAAAACATGTCAACAGGGGGAGCACATGTTTAGAAAGGTTGCCCCCAAGTAACGCGTTATATGATAGAGCCAAATACACAAATTACTTGTTTTTAATGTAAAACTTCAATTATAAGAAGCAGTGGCAATGGAAGTTTATACAATACTGGTGCAGTGTTGTAGATGGAGCACAGATGTAGGTTTACATATCAATGTTGTCACTGTCCACAGACAAGTTACTTCTCTGAGATTTAGTTTCTTCATTATGAAATATAAACAATACTCATATTATTCGATAACACAAATAACCTATTGGATAGGGTCCAGTATGTGTGTGACAGACACCAGCTTTGCAGAAGAAAGAAGGAAGGAGGAAGGAGGAAGACCGAAAACAACCATGGCACATTGGTTCCTCCTTACCTATAGCCAGTAGATTTTAACCACTTGTTTTAGCTCAAGTATCAGAATTTCATCATTCATTCAAATACCTACTGGGCCAAGATGAACAAGACATGGTGCTGTGAACCCTCTAACAAGGAAGATCTTTTTCCTTTGATAATTACGGGGTGACTGCTATTCAGAAGATACTAGTCTAACCACTTGACATGCATTAACTTATTTAGTCTTCACAGTGACCCTAGGAGAGTAGTCCCAGTTTGTAAATGAGGAAACTGAAGCACATTAAACAAATAAACAAATTTTAAATGCTCGGAAAACTCACAATACTTCTCACAGTGAGTTATCTATCTACCTTTTTAAAGCTAGCTTTCCCAAACTATCCTCTCGTCTCTCCTAAGGAAGCATTCTTTCTTCCCTTATTTGTCCTGTCTCTGGGACATCTGATTCAATATGTATTTACACTGGACACAGGAGCCACTTTAAATCTTTTTACCTTTGTTTATTCCCATTTCTCCTGTTAACACAACACTGTTTCTTTCTCTTGGAAAAGGTACTTTTTAAAAGTCCGTAAAACACATGCAATTCATCAAGAAGGAAAATGCTTTATTAAATCACTTTATTTTTCTTATAAGGCCTTAGCATTTTATAACATATCAAATATCATGATTTTGTATAAAAGAGAGAGAGAAAGTGCCTCTTTCGCTCTGTTCTGGGAAAAATACTAGGCTACAAACCTAGAATAATTGATTTTATTTCTGCTTCTGCAACAGTATTCACTTGGACTGGCCACATAATAACTTGAGATTTTAATATGTCCATATGTAAAATGTGCAAATTTGCTTTAGATGATCTTTAAAGGTCCTTCTAAGTCTATAATTTCATGACTTGTAAACAAGGCTTCAGGGGTGCAGTTAATGACAATGACATCTGAGTTGAAGGTTCATTACCACACATGTACAAAGCAAAGAGGAATGAGGCCATTCCATCCTTTGCTGCTTCTAAGATATTTAAATGCAATGCATTAGCAACTGAGAGATAAAACCTAGAGCAGTATCAACTAGCTACCTTCGTGAAACAGTGACAGGTTTTTCCAATGGCAACAGAAATTCATAACTAGGTAAGGAGCATTGGGAGACAATTCCCCACTCTCTCTTCTTTTGCACGTCTTAAAAGCAGAGGTATTAGCAGCCTTGTGCTCCGCGCTATCTCTGCATGGATGCTTGTACAATGAACAGACTTGGAAGACAGAGATAGTGTCTCTTTCTAGAGCAGAGAGTAGTTTGCTGTCAAATATATTAAAGATGTCTTCCTTCAAAGCAAAGGTTTGGCAGGTGTGCTTGAAGCCTATTATAAAAGACTGGGGATTCCCAAGCTCTGGGTTCCACTCCTGTACTGCAACCAGTGGGTTGTCATGTTGCTCTGTGGGCATGGGAACCACATGAGAAAAGAATATTCTGGCTCCTACTACTTCTGTGAGTAATAATTTACAATAAAAATATAATAAGAGGACAATAACAAACTCTCCTTTGTCTCTGACCCATGAGTCTTGAGTGTCCTAATAGAATCCACAAAATTATAGCAGGTGAATTTGTTAGCTTGAAAGTAGGTAAAAATCTTAGAACCTTCATAAAAATAGGAATGGAGGCTTAATAATTCATGGCTATAACAAAGTATGAACCACACCCAGTCACCTCTGTAACATGATGGTGACATTCAATAAAGCTCTATGAAAGTTAAAGTTTAATTTACTTTATGGCAATTTTGTCCACAGAGGTCTTTACTTATAAGAAATAAAAAATCTGATAAACGTATGACATGCTTCTTTAAAGCTGACATTTTGAATGTGCCAGCAGTCTAAACTGAAATTAAACCAATTAGGAAGTTTTCATGTGTTCCATCAAGTCTGCCAAGATGCCCTATTACACAATACTAGCAATTTTCTGAATAGGTAACAATTTTCTATTGGAAACTTATAAATTTTCAGAGGGGAGCTGTCTAAATGTTCTCAATGTAACTTCTTAAGAAAGGACTAAACTGAAAACGCAAACCTAGCTAGATTTCCCTGAAAAAAATTAGCTGCCTTCAAAGTACCACTGGCTGTAGGAAATACAGGAAGCCAGATTTTCAAGGCAAACATTCCTCCTTCCGTTCCTGGCTACCGCTATGCCAAGATCAAACAAGGATCAGCAAAGACCAAAGGAATGAAGAAACTGGAACCTTTTTATTGCCTGGGCATTGGGCAAGGGTAAGCTAATTCTATCTTGTAAAAAATGCAATCATATACATTTAAGAGAAGTATTTATACTGAGAGCCATTGCTCAGATCTCCTACCAATCTACAAACACATTATTATTAAAAACTTCTATCTATGTTCAGTGAGATCTTCATTTGCTTCGTTAGAAAAATGTTTGAGGAATACAAGCAATTCAAAAATCCATCGGGCAGGGAATCCGAATCTAGGAATATTAGCAGACCAAGAAATTCTTTTGTAAAGATGTTATCCAGATTTATTTTTAGATTCAAAATATCTCAAAAATGTTATAATACTATAATAGAGAAAAGAGAGATGCAAGACTTTACAAGCCATTATTAACTCTATATCACTCAAATGAAGTAGGTATCATATCTCATTCAAGAGATGAAAAACAACTTAAATAACTTACCAAGATTTTGGAAACAGAACTAAACTATTAATTACAACTCTTACTATGATAATTCCTTCCCTAAAGAAATAATTTCCTGACAACACAACTTTTACTATGATAATTCCTTCCCTAAAGAAATAATTTCCTGACAACAGTGCTAACAATCATATGAGGTCAAAATAAAATCAAAGTTTAAAAATACAAAACCAACTATAACACTTAATTTCTAGATACAACAAATGGCATTCATCTGCAATAAAAACATGAGATATCTCAAATTAAAGAGGACTTCAGCAGTGGTCAGCACTCATAAGTATTTATTACATTAAAAACAAAATTTGACATCAAGGATTAGATATAAAAAATATTGTCGTCTCAGGCTAAAAGACATACAGTTCTTACCTTCTTTTCCATTATAATTTCCACATATCATGTATCATATAATACTGAATGCATCCATACCTGTCTCAAACACATCAGTTCTAAAAAAAAGTGGAAAAGATCCTGCTGTCTTTGCTACTATAACTTTAGGTACTTAGCTAGATTGGGAGGCAGGTGGAATCAGGGCTGGGGGAAAGCAAATTGAATGACCCCCAAGGGCACAGCTACCTTAGATTGTAGAGAACTATCTGTTCCAGATACATCCCAGGAGTTTGGATCCATGGTC
Organism: Cebus imitator; assembly: GCF_001604975.1. Taxonomy (NCBI): domain Eukaryota; kingdom Metazoa; phylum Chordata; class Mammalia; order Primates; family Cebidae; genus Cebus; species Cebus imitator. The sequence continues at coordinate 2,476,710 of NW_016107375.1, read as the reverse complement.
CCATGGTGAGTGAGTCACTCTCAGAAGGAATATTCTGCCATTCTTGAAGTGAGCCAGGCTTTTGATCTGGACCAACCTGAAACGGCCCTCTTACTAGCTGTGAAGAGTCAGTACCCTCGACTGTCTAAACCTACAGACTTCTCCTAGTCTTAAATGTAACAAAAGAGATAAGTAGTGAGACACTGAGGATCACAGGTATAAATTTATCATTAAATGGACTTTTAAAAGAAAAAGGTAATATTTCTAAAATATCATAACCATATATTTTACTGTATTATATATTTGAGTTGTGCGTGTGTGTATAATATAAATTCACTCCAACAAGCAGGTTAATTTACTTATTAATAATCCTTTTTAGGTTTGAGAAAAACACCCATGAAAACTTAATTCAATGGGAACAGAAATGAGGGAGCCTGTTGGGATAAGTTAATACTAACAAATTGTTTAAATGAAGGCCGGGGGAAAATTGTCTTTCTTTCTTTGATTCCATGGGCCTGAATGGTCTAAAGGATCTTCTTTGCCCAAAATAGAGGAGTTGACCACAGAGTTCAATAGCCAAATTGTATTTTGTAGTCTTCAGAAAAATGCTGGGTGACTAAAATACGTGTCATTACATGTGCAGGGCAGGAAAAGGCAGCTCACATGAAATGCCAGCATGAGGCCGCATGGAAGTTGCACAGCTACACACTTAAAACCTAAAGTGTATACGGTCACTCCTGATGGCTGACGGAGAAAAAGTGAAAGCATAAGTCATGGATTTAAGAATTTTAAAATTCTTAAATTGCATGATTAAATTTTATCAAAAATAACTGTATTGGTCTCAAAAAATTGTTTTAATGAAAACCTAATCTATATTTTGTATTACTTTATTCTCAAGAGGTGTGAAAAACCAGAAAGCTTTCAGTGGTGTTTGGCACTGTCTAAAGCATCTTATGGACACCAGATCATCAACTTCACTAGCTTTAAGCAGCAGCAGATATCTGCAAAATATAGCCAGATGCTAATCAACTTGCATGAAATCTCAGAATAGTGGATGCCAGAACTAAATTTAAATTCCAGATGCCAGCCCATCTTCTAGGAATCAGTCACTAAGTATTTATTAAAAGTCTATTGTGTGCACACAGAGCAACTCTCTATAAAGTAATGCAAAGAAATAGAAAATAAGTATTTTATCTCCAGTAATTATTTCTCTGCTTAAGCAATAGGACTTGCAACTCCAGGCCAGGCCAGTATGTTCAAGTACCTACAATGGACAGGTCAAGACTCCGAAGTTCTATCTTTCCCACACCTACTTCTGAAAGAAGCCCAGTAACCACAGCCAGATGTTCTAACACATAACTCTCCTTTGCTGGGCCTTTCCTTCCTGCTCCAGCCCCAGTAGCTAGGCCTTAGGCCAGAAACTGACAGTGACCCATGGGCTGCTATGAAGAGATGAATAGGGCCAAGTGGGTTCTTTCTCTTTGTAATCTGAAGAATGGGGAATATAAAAACAACCATGTTAGCAGTGGCTTGGTCCAAATAAAAGGCCTAAGAGCTGAACTGGGGAGGCCTCAGCAAGTTGAAGAAGCCACTGCAGGTTCAAAACAAAAGACATGGGATAAAGGGTTGGGAAGCTGGTTGAAAAAGAAAGACCTACAGGAAAAAAAGAGATGATACAAAGAACTGCCTCAACTATTTTCTAGTTCCAGACCATGTTTATCCAGATTCAGGAGTAGAGCTATGAAAGGGCAAGGAAGCATAATGATTCAGTAAAGCTGAAGCAGCGGGTATATGGCAAATGGCAATAGAAGATGAAGGGCAAAGGGCAGGGCCCAGACTACATCACTTTAAGAAAGGGTTTCTCAGCCTTGACACTACAGACATTCTGGGTTGGGTAATGCTTCCTTGTGGGGGCTGTCGTGTACATTATAGAATGTTTAGCAACATCTCTGGCCTCTACCCACTAGATGTCAGTAGAAACCTCTTCCGCAGTTCTGGCAACAACAGCAAAATCTCCACATACTGTCAAATGTCCCCTGGAGGGCAAAATCACCCCAATAAAGAACACAGGTCAGATTTTTAACCTGGTAACAATGGGAAGCCATTTAATGTTTTTAAGCAAAGGAAGCAATAAATGAGACTTGCTTTTCAAATAAATACAGCAGTGTGCAAGGGCAAGGAGGGAGGCAAAAAGATCCACTCAGACTCCTGACATAGCATGGGTGAAGACGATACACATGTGAACCAAGACAGCAGCCATGGAGAAAGAAAAGAGCGTATACATGCAAATTATAATGGCAGAATTAGGTACAACTTCAGGGTCCAATCAGATAGAATTTGAGAGAAAGGGAGAAAAGTTACAGAACTGACTCAGCAATTTAAGTGACTGTGGTGAGGGCCATTACCTAGGACAGGGGATTTAAAAGGAAAAGCAGATTTGAAGATGAGTTCAGTTTTAAACATAACGAAAGTCTGAAGTAAGTGTGGGATACCCAGGTAGTGAACCTAAAGGAGAGCTGGTGCTCAGCCAGCTAATGCTTACTCAGTGCAAATTACGTGCGAGGCCCTTTACAAATGTCAATGCACTTCATCCTTACCATAATCCTTTGAGAAAGCAGCTACTGCCGCTCCCATCTTACAGATGGGAAACTGCTGCATAGAGAAGGTAAAGAGCATCATCGCCAAAATTCCACAGGTAGTAAAGTTCTGGAGCTGAGATCTCAAACCCTGACAGTCTGGCTCCAGAGCCTATGTCCTTATCCTCTACATTGTACTGTCTACCAGTACAGTGAAGGAGAAAGATCTAGATTATGAATTTAGATTTGGGTGGTGTTTCAGTCAGTTTTCATGCTGCTATAAACAACTGCCCAAGGCTGGTTGCAGTGGCTCACGTCTGTAATCCCAGCACTTTGGGAAGCCAAGGTGGGCGGAGGCCAGGAGTTCAAGACCAGCCTGGCCAACATGGTGAAACCCCATCTCTACTAAAAATACAAAAATTAGCCAGGCATGGTGGCATGCACCTACCTGTAATTCCAGCTACTTCGGAGGCTGAGGCAGGAGAATCACTTGAACCCAAGAGGCGGAGGCTGCAGTGAGCTGAGACGGTGCCACTGCACTCCAGCCTGACCAACAGAGTAAGACTTGTCTCAAAAAAAAAAAAAAAAAAAAAAAAAAAAAAAAAAAAAAAAAAAAAAAAAAAAAAAAAAAAAAAAAAAAAAAAAAAAAAAAAAAAAGAACTGCCTGAGACTGGGTAATTTATAAAGGTAAGATGTTTAATTGACTCACAGTTCAGCACAGCTGGGGAGGCCTCGGGAAACTTTCTATCATGGTGGAGGGAGAGGCATGGCACGTTCTTCACAAGGTGGCAGGGAGAAGAGTGGCGGAGGCAAAGGAGAAGAGCTCCTTATGAAACCATCAGATCTTGTGAGACTCACTATCAGGAGAACAGCATGGGGGAAAGTGCCCCCATGATTCAATTACCTCCACCTGTTTTCTCCCTTGACATGTGAGGATTATGGGGATTACAATTCAGGATGAGATTTTGGGTTGGGACACTAAGCCTAACCATATCAGGTAGTTTTCAGTATACAAATGACAGTAGGTAAAGTCATAGACATATATGTGATCTCCCAGAGAAAATGCGTAAAGACAGAAGAAAACAAGACAGAATGAGATACTAGCGAAAACTACCTGTTAAGCAAAGGGTGAAGAAGAAGCTAGAGGAAAGAGCCAGTGGAGGGACATGAGAGACGATAAGGGACAGTCTTCAGGGCTGGAAGTAAATGCTATCTTTCTAACCCACAGCAATCCCTTGCATAAAATCTACTCTTTATAAATGTCTTGAAATTGAACAACCTTATAATCCCAAATAATGAACACAGCAAATATCCACCCTTATGGCACATTTAAAAGACTTACAAAGTTGAGCAAAACTCAAATTAGATCTGTGACTCTCCTAGAACACCAAGAGTCTGTGGAAGGTACATTGTCATTAAGTATGAGCAACAGCCTAGGCACTGTAAGAAATCATTCCTTACATTTATGTCCAGCTAAGGAGGCTTTTCAAAGCTTTATCCACAAACTTTCATAGCAAGGTAACATGTTACTGTTTTGCAATTTGCTAAAGATCATGTGAAATACTGACTCTTCTAAGTTTTGCAACTGACTAATATAAAATTGTGTAGTCTCCTCCTAAAAGAGGATATAGGAATCATGTATATGAAAACTGCTTACTTCTCACTTGAAGCAGTTACTAGAGCATCTTGTGAATTCTTAGTTGTACTGCTGTAATAACCCTTCTGGGTATCTAAACTGTTTTCATTATTTATCCCTCATCACACTTGAAATTTCTACACCCTAAAGACAAACATTTAGTAGAAAATGAGTTCCCTCAAAGTTCAAAAAAGCTGGCCTCCATTTCTAGCTCAAGACAAGTGTTTTCTCAGGAAATAACTCAAAGTGTTTTCTAAACTTTAATGTGGATACAAATCATCCGGGGATCTTGATAAAAGAAGACTCTCATCCAGTAGGTCAGAAGCCATACCTATATTCCGCTGTTCCAACAAGCTCCCTCCTGCATGAACACAAAGCTCTGGTCCACATCAGCTGCTCAAATGTGGTCCTTGAACAAGAAAAGTGTTGGAAGCACATGGGAGCTGGACAGAACCAGAACTACACTTCCCTCAGTGTGACAAACAGAACATGATACTATCATCTGCTCAAACAGGTGACTCTAGAAATTTACCTTAAATTCTTTTCTTCAAAATCCACTTAAAAACTGATTCAATCACACTTTCTTATTGTTATTAAGAAAAGATCTTTTCTCTCCATTCCTTTCTATTATTTTAAACTGGGAGTCCAGCCCTTAAGCCCCTCCACAGTATGGCCCCGGCTGTTTCTTTCAGGCTTCTCACCTGTAATCCCCATAGAGGTCACAGCATGCCAGTTCCAGGAAATATAAATCATGCTCTCTCATCATACCCCCTCTTGTTTTGCTTCGGTTTGTTGTAGTTGATGATTTCGATATCAGGCCAGTCTCTACTATGTATCACGTCCTCCTTCTCTAGTCACACTGCCTAATCTTTCAATGAGAAATGTTCTCACCATTCTTGGAAGCAGCCATTCACCCCCACTACATAGCAATTTTTCTTTCGTTATAATATTAACATATAATAATATATATTTCATATAACATTCTGCTGTATAAAAGATCCTGTATCTTATATATACAAGGATGGGTCCTGGTCTTATTCCTGTTACTGAATTTCAAGCTACTTGAGGGCAGGAATCTTTCTTACTTATTGTAATACTTCTGTCATTGCTTAAAGTAGTTTTGTACTCATACTATGCTAACTAAAAATCTATTAAAATGAAGTAAAGCACTACTCATTATTGATGATAAACAATCTAAATATTCTCAAATTACAAATCTAAACAATGTTTCTTATATCTTCAAATATGATTGGTTTCTTTTCTTTCTTGTTATCGTACTTTAAGTTCTGGGATACATGTACACAACATGCAGGTTTGTTACATAGGTATACACGTGTCATGGTGGTTGGCTGCATCCATCACCCCTTCATCTACATCAGGTATTTCTCCTAATGCTATCCCTTCCCTAGCTCCCCAGGCTCCAATAGGCCCCAGTGTGTGATGTTCCCCTCCGTATGTCCATGTGTTCTCATTGTTCAACACCCATCTATGAGTGAGAATGTGCAGTGTTTGGTTTTCTGTTCCTGTGTCAGTTTGCTGAGAATGATGTTTTCCAGCTTCATCCATGTGCCTGCAAAGGACATGAATTCATTCTTCTTATGGCTGCATAGTATTCCATGGTGTATATGTGCCACATTTTCTTTATCCAGTCTATCACTGATGGGCATTTGGGTTGGTTCCAAGTTTTTGCTATTGTGAACAGTGCCACAATAAACATATGTGTGCATGTGTCTTTATAACAGAATGATTTATAATCCTTTGAGTATATACCCAGTAATGGATTGCTGGGTCAAATGGTATTTCGATTTTTACATCCTTGAGGAATCACCACACTGTCTTCCAAATGGTTGAACTAATTTACATTCCTAGTGTAAATTTTATTTTCTACTTTTGTCATTTTAGATTAAAAATTGGGCACAGTGTTTTAATATGCATTTTTCCCAGCTAGAACATTTTTTGAATCTCAGAAATATTTAATTGTGCTTAATGTATTTTATCAGAACTTAAATTCTCAACCAGCTAATTTGGCATTTTCATATTGAACAGGCCAAATGGTGGTTTACCATCTGAGAAAAGTTAATTGTGTAATGAAATCTTCATGAAACCATTATAAAATTGCACATAAACAGTGAGAAAAAGAGCCTACACAGCAGCATGGAAATCATTAACTCTGTTACAGTGAAATAAAGCCTGGTGACAAAGGTTAACTTCTGGAAACTAAAGGCTCTTCAGTATACCTGAAAAACTCCAAGGTGGGAGGAGAACGCTCTGTTTCCTGTACATCATGAAGTTCACATTAGTTCAACGTCACCTAAGCAGATGACATCTCAAGTACAAACCCCAAAAACAATCTAATGGAACGTAGTAAGATCAGACATAAATTAAATAGTGAGTCAATGCAAAATATCCTCTACTAAATTCTGAAGATAAACAGACAAAATAACTTAATTTTGAGTAACTTAAAAATGAGCCCAGGTCATTCAACATCTAACCAAGGAATAGAATGTGAGATCAGAGCTTAAAAGTGATATGGAGTTGTGATCAACACCAATGACTGTTAAAGAAAACTGAATGTTCAAAACCACATGACCAGGCTAAGGCAGGAGGGGCCCTTGAGCCCAGGAGTAGGAGTTTGAGCTTTCAGTGAGCTGTGATTGCTCCATTGCACTCCTCCAGCCCGGTTGACAGAGTGAAATCGTCTCTTAAAAAAGCAAAACAAGAAAAACCCTGCATTGCCCTAAAAGCAAGAATTCAAGGGAACAATATAGCTTCACTTAGGTTCTATTTGAGAGCTACTTGGACAATACTGAGCATCCTACAGGAAGAAAAAAAGTACCCCCATATGTTAAAAAAGCCCAGCAATGATTTCACATATGACTGGTTAGTTAGCTTTCCTATTCTTAAAAGTCATATCTTTGGCAATGGGAGGGTTTCTGGCTGACAGAATAATGGCTCCCTCAAATGTCCACGTCCTAATCCCCTGAACTTATGAATACAACCTTACATGGCAAAAGGGACATTGTGATTGATTCCGACCTTGAGATGGGAAGATAATCCTGGACCAAGAAGGGACCAGGAAATCACAAGAGTCTTCAACTTGGAAGAGGGAACCACAAGAGGAGGTGAGAGTGATGAGGTGTGAGGAGGACTCAACAACCTACTGTTGCTGGCTTTGATAACAGAGGAAGGGGCCATGAGCCAAGGAATACAAGCAGCCTTCAACAGCTAGAAGAGGCATGGCAGCAGATTCTCCTTCACAGCCTCCAGACAGAAATGCAACTCCGTTTCAATTTTAGCCTAGTGAGACCCACAGTGGACTTCCAAATTATAGAATTTTAAGATGACCAATTTGTGCTTTTAACCACTAATTTGTGGGTATTTGTTATGGCAACAATAGGAAACTAATACATGGCTGAACTGCTATAAAAATTGTCTAAAACACACACAGATAACTCCTTAAAAGTACAGTGTGATGCTCTATAAAATGCTCATCAAATATATTAATATTTAATTTGCATGACTGCTCCTCTGTAAAAAACTATCAGCATTACACTTAAAATTACATTTTATAAAAAGATTGAACACAAATACAATTAACTTTAATCAAAAAGTTAGGTTAGAAAACAAAACAGAACAAGATATTTTCAACCAAACAAGAAGGTGGTAAAAATTAATTAAGGAAAATTTGACACTCCTCACAGGTAACATTTAAAAAGGAACCACCACAGTATCTGTCTTAATAGCTCAGCCAGAGGCAAATCAGTATTTCTTTTAAAGTTCATATTTACCTGATGATCCTCTGGGCAGCATACTGATGGAGAGAACGAAACTGTGCCGACATATTTGCTAAAGCTGCCAAACAATTTGTGTGAAGGTATTTGTCCTGTGAGGAAACAGAAAGCGTAAAACATACAATCTCTATATTTTAACCAAGGTTAACTTAACTATTAATAGAAGCAAATGTAAACTCCGTTGTCACTGATTTTAGTAAGCTCAGATCCACAATCTCTTTTTTCTAATTCTAAATCCATAAAGCACTGGAAATTCAAAGTTTTTTCACAATACAAAAAATGATGATGTTCCTGGTAGTCTTCCTTATTCCCTCCATGGCGAATATTGAAATATTCTGCTACAGAAATATAATGTTTAATTACAGCATGCTACTTAAGACCCTAATGGTTACTCATAGTAGAGTACATAAACTATAATTATCTTTCTAAAATCCAAAAACTTTTGCTTTCTAAAACATAGCTGGCTCCTAGGGTTTCAGATAAAAAACATGAATGTGTATCTACAATAGCCCCACAGAGGAAAGTAACTGAAAATGGGCTGGGAGCTGTGGCTCATGCCTACAATCCCAACACTTTGGGAGGATCACTTCAGGACAGAAGTTCAAAACCAATTCAAGACCAGTCTGGGTAATATGGTGAGGCTTTGGCTATAAACAAAAAAAAAAAAAAAAAGAGTCAGGTGTGGTGGCACATGCCTGTAGTCCTAGCTCCTCAGGAGGGTGAGGCAGGACGACCACGTAAGCCCAGGGGCTGGAGGTTACAGTGAGTGCCACTGCACTCCAGTGCAGCCTAGGCTGGGGTACCGTGGCACAATCATAACTCAAAAAAAAATTCCACTTCTCTTAGTTATGAATTCTGTACACTGCTTCTCTTTAACAATATATATCTATTGTCCAGAACTGAAATTTGCTCCCGGGTTCAGTGAATAGAATCCACCAGAAATTTTTCTTGTATTCTTTAAAATACTCTCTTTCTTCTGCTTTTCTTTCTCATTTGAATCCAAATTTTCTTGTGCTCATATCCTCTTGTACTTTGTTATTTGTTGCTATTAAAAGGCAAGTCGGTATTACTGGCCAAATAACATACAATAGCTTTTATCTAAATCTTTTGCACTGCTTGTTTTCTATTTCATGTGAAATACCTCTAATCATACAATCCATTCAATATTAAGAAAAAGATCTTATGTTACATTAGGATCATGTAATACAGTGACTATACACTGATCTGTATTTTCTGCCATGTCATGAGAAATTTTAGCACCCTAAAAATTGGGATTGATTTACACTATTGTCTTAAACTATTGTACTGTATGCAAAAAAGATAGAACAGCAGCTGGAATACTTACCCTCGTCCTAGTCATGTTGTACTGAATGGTTCTTATTACCACCAGGATCAGGAGACTCCCCAAGGAGATTTCAGTTAAAACTCGTTCTGAATACCAAGTAATATTCTTTAGTATCTGTAATAGGGAACAGAAGTTTAAGTAAAAACTGAATGTTTTACAGACAAAAGAATTACTCCATGTCCACAATTTTTGATAAGCCATGACTTTGCTCTGAAGCTGAATTTAGCAGCACAGAGAGAAGTCACGAAAGCAAATGATCCAGATCTTCAAGGAGAGCTGCTCCAGTGTTCTGCCATGGCCATGGAGAGCAGGCAGTTCTGGCGCACACCTCCAGGCCTAAGTAAGCAAGAACTGTTTTCTAAGTTAAGACATTTCCACTGCAGATTTGTAACCTGGGGATGAGAGACAGAGACAGCGACAGGGACACACACACACACACACACACACACACAGAGAGAGAGAGAGAGAGAGAGAGGGGGGGGGGAGAGAGACAGGGACAGGCAGGCAGGCAGGTACAAATACTGGGGAGCACAGCAGCCAAATCAGGGCTGCCACAAAGAAAGAGGTAAAATGTGGGAAAAAAAAACCAAAACCAACAGGCTCAGCTGAGCACTAGAACTCCCTAATGTTCTCTTCCATTACGGTTACTCCTGTATCCTTTCTCTATGACTCAAGGAGAGTCGCTGTGCCATATTATTCTCTATCTATGCATGAAAAAGAAGAGACTTCTGGGCTGATTCTTGCCTTCTCCCTTAAGAAGATGGACATAGAGCACAGCAGACTCCTCACCACTTAGAACCGAGTGGGAAAACCCACCACTTTGCAAAACACGTTAGTCTAGACTTGTTTATAACTACAGAGGAGCAACAAAACCACCAAGAAAGTGAAGACAGTCAACAGCCTAAGAGAGTGATATGCTGAACCTCATCAAGACTCTCCTCCAATTACCAGTGCACATGAAATATACAGGACAGAACACGTTAAATACCGTGATGATACGTAACCAGCTAAAGACAAATGCAGGGAATCCTACTAAACAGATAGCCCAGTTTCTTCAACAAGGGATTAAAAAAAAGTTGGGACAGGGAAAGAGTGCTATAGATTTATGACTCTTAAGAACTAAATACAGTAGATGTTGGAATCTGATTCAAACAAATCAACTACAGAAGACATTTTTAAAGATAATTAGAGATAATAAATTATTAGGAAGAATTTAAAAATTGTTAATTTTGTTGAATGTACTAATGGTATATATTTTTTAAAATCCATACTTACTGAAAGAACATACTAAAATGTTTACACATGAAAATATATGGAATATTTATTTTAAAAAATAGAATGTAGATGACAGAGAGATGGATGGAGCAAACCATCATAGCATGTGCATACCTATGTAACAATCCTACACGAACTGCACATATACCCCAGAACTTAAAGTATAATTAAAATAAAAAGGAATTTAAAAATATTTTAAGGTAGAAAAAAATAGAAATCAAAATGTAAAAGACAGTGAGGCTAAGGTAGGTGGATGAAAGAAGAACAGCAGAGTGTTAATAATTACATGAAGATCCATGCTACTACTTTCTGCAATTATGTTTAAGTTTCACAGTGTTCATAATCAAAACTTTATCAAGTATATAAATAAATAATAAAGTGTGAAACTGAACAGGAAAGGCAAACAGATCTCCAAATTAAACAGTGAGGATTTAGGAAGCTGTAATTTTTGAAAAAAAATTCTAATTAACAGAAGCCTTGGAAGTAACACCACACATCTACAACTATCTGATATTTGACAAACCGGACACAAACAAGCAATGGGGAAAGGATTCCCTGTTTAATAAATGGTGTTGGGAAAACCGGCTAGCTATGTGCAGAAAGCTGAAACTGGACCCCCCTTCCTTACACCTTATATATAAATTAACTCCAGATGGATTAAAGATTTAAACATAAGACCTAACACCATAAAAACCCTAGAAAAAAACCTAGGCAACACCATTCAGGACACAGGCACAAGCAAGGACTTCATGACTAAAACACCAAAAGCAATGGCAACAAAAGCCAAAATAGACAAATGGGATCTAATTAAGAGCTTCTGCACAGCAAAAGAAACAATCGTTAGAGTGAACCGGCAACCAACAGAATGGGAAAAAATTTTTGCAAGCTACCCATCTGACAAAGAGCTAATATCTAGCATCTACAAAGAACTAAAACAAATTTACAAGAAAAAAACAGCTCCATCAAAAAGTGGGCCAAAGACATGAACAGACATTTTTCAAAAGAAGACATTTATGCAGCCAGCAAACATATGAAGAAATGCTCATCGTCATTGGTCATCACATTGAGATACCATCTCACACCAGTTAGAATAGTAATCATTAAAAAATCTGGAGACAAATGCTGGAGAGGATGTGGAGAAATAGGAACACTTTTACACTGTTGTTGGGAGTGTAAATTAGTTCAACCATTGTGGAAGACAGTGTGGCGATTGCTCAAGGATCTAGAACTAGAAATACCATTTGACCTGCAATCCCATTACTGGGTATATACTCAAAGGACTATAAATCATTCTATTATAAAAGACACATGCACAGATATGTTCACTGCAGCATTGTTTACAACAGCAAAGACCTGGAACCAACCCAAATGCCCATCAATGATAGACTGAATAAAGAAAATGTGGCACATATATACCATGGAATAGTATGTAGCCATAAAAAAGGATGAGTTCATGTCCTTTGCAGGCACATGGATGAATCTGGAAACCATCATTCTCAGCAAACTGACACAAGAACAGAAAACCAAACACTGCACATTCTCACTCATAAGTGGGTGCTGAACAATGAGGACACAGGCAGGGGAACATCACACAATGGGGTCTGGTGTGGGATTGGGGGCTAGGAGAGGGATAGCAGGGAGTGAGGAGGTTGGTGAAGGATAACATTGGGAGAAATACCTAATTTGTCGGTGGGTGATGGAGGTAGCAAACCACCATGGCAAGTGTATACCTATGTAACAATCCTGTAAGATCTGCACATGTACCCCAGAAATTAAAGTATAATAAAAAAATTTTTTTAATTAAAAAAAATTCTAATTAGCCAGGTGCGGCGACTCATGCCTGTAATCCCAGCATTTTGAGAGGCCAAGGTGGGCAGATCATGAGGTCAGGAGATCGAAACCATCCTGGCCAACATGGTGAAACCCCATCTCTACTAAAATACAAAAAAATTAGCCGGGCATGGTGGCGCACACCTGTAGTCCCAGCTACTCAGGAGGCTGAGGCAGGGGAATTGCTTGGACCTGGGCGACAGAGGATACAGTAAGCTGAGATCATGCCATTGCACTCCAGCTTGAGTGACAGAGGGAGACTCCATCTCAAAAAAAAAAAAAAAAAAATTCTAATTAGTGTACTAGGTGAGATTTGACAGAATAATGCATCCATAAAATAGGAAGAGGCTGCTGAAAAGGGAAAATCACAGAACAAAGAAAAGTTGTTTAAAAATATGATGGCAACTAGGCATGGTGGCTGACGCCTGTAATCCCAGCATTTTGGTAGATCGAGTCCAAGAGTTTGAGACCAGCCTGGCCAAATGATGACTCTCTAAGAATACAAAAAATTAGCCGGGTGTGGTAGTGCATGTCTATAGTGCCAGCTTCTTGGGAGGCTGGGCACGAGAATCTCTTGAATTTGGGAGGTGGAGGTTCCAGTGAACTGAGATGGCGCCACTGCACTCCAGCCTGGGCATAGCAGAGTGAGCATTACGGAGAATTAAATTTGTGATGTGAAGGGCCAAACTGAGAATTTCTCCACAGAAACTATAAGAGAAAAGTACAGACATCATAGCTACTTTAAAATTCCAGAAGAAATAAACTGGAAGGAAAACATAACAATTAGTAATATGAGAAAATTTCTTGAGAAGAAAAAAAACATTCAACATTCCAAGAAAAAATCATGAAAAACAATCAAAACATTCTCGTAAGATTAATGAATTTGCAGTATATGAGAAAGTTCCACTGGCTTCCAGACAGAAGAAACATGTTATCACCAATGGAAAGAGAAGCAGACTAACCTTAGAGTTCCCATCTTGAGCTCTACACATCTGAAGGATAGCACAACAATGTCTCAAGATTTTTTAGGGAAAACATTATAATTCTAGAATTCTACATCTTGAGAAGCTACCACGTAAGTATGTGGCAAAATAAACTCAGCATGAACCACCCACGTACCATTTCTGGGAGAGAAAGAAAAAAAAACCACCACCACCACCACCACACATGTAAGTATTTAGCTACCCCTCCTCACCACAGTAACAGCAGGACAAATCCAGGAGAATTCAAGAGAAGGAGAATATGGAAATACAAACAGCAACAAACACAATAGTCATCCATGAAATCAGAAAAACAGAACTAAGTCTAAGTAATATGGTTGTAACTTAGTTTTTCTAAAATAATTAAAACAGATAATTCCCTAGCAAGTCTAACAAAAAAAAATTTCCAAAAAATATTAGTAATGGGAAGGGAGATAAAAAGAATAAATTTACAAAGGAATACCACGCTCAATTTCATGTCAATATATTTGAGAGTACAAGGATATACGGGTGACTTTCCTACACATATTATCACTCGGTTTATCTCTCTGGCAAGCCCCACATCACCCAGCATCCACCATATAAATATACCCACAACCGCATTCTCCACTCAGAGGCTGGCATATAACAAATACACGCTACGTGGTGGTTAGATATTATTTAGAATTGAAAAGTAAAAAATATAAAAGTTTGGCATGGTGGCTAACACCTGTAATCCCAGCGCTTTGGGAGGCCAAGGGGAGAAGGGGGGTCACCTGAGGTCAGGAGTTTGGTATTAGCCTGGTCAACATGGTGAAACCCCAACTCTACTAAAAATTAGCCGAGTGTGGTGGTGCGGACCTGTAGTCCCAGCTACTTGGGAGGGTGAGGCAGGAGAATCGCTTGAACTAGGGAGGCAGAGGTTGTAGTGACTGCACTCTAGCCTGGACGAAAGAACAAGACTCCGTCTCAAAAATAAATACATAAGTAAAATTTTCAACATTTCCACTTATTTATGACTAACAATGGTCTTAAGACAAAGAATTAACCTACATATAACAAGTGAAAAAGTGCAAATCAACAACTTTTACCAGTTGAACTTTTATAATGGGTGAAGTGCTTATTCCTTCTGATGTACTCTGTACTAACAGAGATCCCTGAGACATTTCTAGAGAATTCTCAAAGTCAAAACTACTTTCACAATCATACGAAGACATTATTTTCTACCCTCAATATCCATAAGGGGAGTTTTCCAGAGGCCACATAAGATGTCTTCATAGCATAGCAAATACAGAGCAGACGTGAGAAACTACTTGTCTTGTTAGGGCAATTCATTTGCAAAAATACAAAGCAATGCCACTCTTCTCAATAAGTTTTTGTTTGTGGAAAATAGTAATTCTCATTTAAAAATATTTTATTGGCCAGGTGCAGTGGTGGGCGCCTACAGTCCCTCCTACTTGGCAGGCTGAGACAGGAGAATTAATTGAACCTGGGAGGCGGAGGTTGCAGTGAGCCAAGATTGTGCCACTGCACTCCAGCCTGGGTGACAAGGCAAAACTCCGTCTCAAAAAAAAAAAAAAAAAATCTAAAAGGACATAGACTTGAATATATTGTTTCTCCTCTTTTTTGGCTCATTTATTTATAAATAAATTATCACAAGCCCACCTCATATGGAACAGAGGTCATTTGTTCTTGATATCTGCCTGTGTACGTCAATTATACAAATGAATGGAGAACTAATGTAGTTATTAGTTAACATAACTCCAGTATCACTAAAATAATAATTAAAATAGTATGCAGAAGGAAACCCCTTAAGGATCTAAAAATGTCTTCCTCCTAAAAAAGCATATGAGAATTATTTCTGGTTTAAGTCTTTTCATTTTTAAGCTTTTTTTGCCCCCACATGATTTGCTTCTATGGATTATGCCTATTCCATAAGTTATATATGATAGCATATTAGTAACATCATATAATATCAACTCATTTAAAAAATATATAAAGTACAAAAAATAATTGAAAACTATACTCCCACAATTCACATTACTGTTAATATTTTAAAAATATATTTCATTTTATTTCCTCATGGAGGAACAACTACTATCTTGAGTTTAATATGTAACCTCTAGACTATTTGTTACTTTATCTGCATACATACATATATGTACATACATATATATGTCAAAAACCAGCATTCCTTTGTGTGCTTTCTAGGACACATACATATGTACATACCATTCATTCTAATACATTACGTATGGTATTAGAAATACCATGGTATTTCTAATACCATACATAATACACTATGTATGGCATTTCTAATACCATACATAATGTATTAGAATGAATGGTGTTCCCCAAATTTATGTCATTCAAAACCTGTGAATGTGACCTTATATGGATAGAGGGTCTTTGAAAATATAATCAAGTTGAGACTGCATTAGATTAATGTGGACTCTAGGTCAGTATGACTGCTGGTGTCACACTGAGGAAGAGAGACACAGGGACAGACACTTCCGGAGATAAGGATGTGATGACAGTAGCAGAGACTGGAGTGATGCAGCTGGCAAGCCAAAGGACACCAAGTATTGCCTGCAACCACCGGAAGCTAAGGCGACACAAGAAAGGGTCTTTCCTTAGAGCCTTCAGAGAGAGCACAGCCCCGCCGACACCTTGACTTTGGACTTTCAGGCTCCAGAACACAATAAATTCCTATCCTTAGGAGTCACCTAGCTGTGGTACTCAGACAACTCTGGAAGACACCAAGTATCTTTCATTTACATCAGCAGTACTCAGTAACTGTGGTTCTCAGTTACAGTAGCTCTAAGAAACTAACACACATCTGGTTTGTTTGCATCTTACTTTTTTCACTGTTTTTGTAACCCTCCTATATTGATACATATAGGAAGAATATTCACCAGCTATGCCTGTCTGATAGTACTAATTATTTTTAAAATGTAATACTCAATACTAGTTAGTAAATAGCTGTTGCTGCAAGCCACTCCCCCAGGTAATATACAGCAGAGAACAAAGGACTATGGTCCACATCCATTCTTACTGGCTGTTGTTGGTGCCATCCACACTAGTTAAATCATTTGAATATCAACTCTATATCCAAGTCGACTTCATTCCATGTAACCACTCTAGAGTACCATATTAGTAGGCCACATTTTAAAAAAAGCCATTCCTCTATTAATGGAAATTTAGGTTATTTCCACTTGTTTTCCTATTTAAAACAATGTTACAATTCAGATCACTATTCTAAATCTCACTATATAAAAGTCAGAGAAAAAGAATTCCTTACTCTCCATATTCTAACTATCCTCAGACATTTACCTAAGTTCAGGTATCACACAGATTTTGAAAGCAAAAATACCTGCACATGACTTTAAGTACATCTCTAAGAATTTACTAGGAAGCAGAATTGCCTAATCATTGAGTATCTTCTTTTAAAAATAAATGTATAGTTACTATTAACTATGTTAACACACTGAAAAACACAGAGCAGCAGTGTCCAACATAGTGGCACCAGCCACAAGTGGATATTTACATTAAAATTTAATAAAACAGATTCCTCAACCACACTAGCTACATTTCAAGTGTAAGCATAGTGTACAGTGCAGTCATAGAAGACTTCTATCAGGATAGAAAGTTTGATTGATTAGCCTGGTATAGAGACCCCCACTGTATTCATCACCTAGATTTATTGAATGTTAGTATGCTTGCTTCTAAAGTACCTGACGCCCCCTCATTGTTCTACACTGATAACCTCCCTCCGCAGAGTCAGCCACTATCCTGAAACTGGATGGACTTGTTTGTTTTATTACTATTAATACATGTAGCTTTATGCATTCATTCTAGCTGCTTCATTTACATTAGCTGCTCTCACATTAATGGAGCTGTATTACATTTCTAAATATAACTAGCAATGTTACAATGAAAATTCTTTCAAATATATTCTTGGGATCTATGAAGGAGTTCTTCCTAGGACATAAACCCTGAAATGGAACTTCTGAGAGGTGGAGTAGTTATTTCTGTACATAATTTGAGGAATTTGAGAGGACAAATTGCTCTCAAAAGTGGTTCTACCAATTTATACTCCCACTACCAGCATATGAGTCCTTTTTCTCCATATCCTCACCAATTATTTTGTCTTTCATCAATCCCATAGTAATAAAAGCGTCACCAACTCTTGATACCTCAGATTTTGCTATTTTTGCTACTCTGATTGGCACAGAATATTTCAGTTGCTTTATATAGCATGATCCTGATGAAGTATCAGGTTGAACAACCTTTATGAATGATTATTGTTCAGGGTCTCTATTCTGTTTTTCTATTATTTTGCCCATTTTTCTATGGAATACTTTGTGTTAGGTATAACCATGTCTATACAAAAAACAATAAATGCATCACATCTCTAGGCATGAAAATAGGTACAAACTGTGAAATCACAATTTTAAAGTTTTGCCTTAGAAGAGTAGTACATTGAACAGACAGACTAGAGAACAAACAACATCCTGAAAGTCTACCACACCTCTATAATCTGGAGACAGAATAAAAGCACATGACTTATCTAGCAAGTAAAAACTAGGAGCTATACTAAAGAAGTGACTGTGTCTTAAAATTCATTGAACTGTTACCACAGGGATGAGAGGTGGTACATGAATTAGTAATACCAAATATACTAATCTCAAGCCCATATGGGAGTGGACAATGTAGACACAGTCCTTTACATAATCTCACTAAACAATACATGTGCTATAAATTGCAGGCTGTCCAATGGTAACGTGGTAAAAAAAAAAAAAAAAAAACCAAAAAAATGTTTCTATGAGCCCAACCACACAAGTCACAGGTGTACTGGGGTCTACGACTGATGATAAAGGAGAAAACCCTACAGCAGGGTCAAGAGGCACATGCTTGACTGAATCCTGCCTTACCTTGCAGCAGTCCCTTGGAAAAACTTAACAAAATCCTGAAAATTCTGGTGAAAATTCTCAAATCTAGAGAGAGAAATAAGTTTGGTAGGTTTATTTATTTGTTTCTTCTTCCAACTAAATAGCAGAAAGAGGTGTGGGAGAGAAAATGAAAATCTTCGGACATTTTCAAACATGAGAAGGTGAATAAAACAACCACAGAAATATTCTGTAAATAACTGAAAACAAAAGCCAGACATATAGAAGAAGATGAATATAAATAAAGAACTCAGGAATAGAGAAACTATGGTAAACAGGCTGATGGTAGACAATACATTCAACAAAACCAGTATTAGGTAACTTTGGCAATCTGAGTTACAAAACAGAATGGAAATGTTATAAGTTTTGAATAATCTAAAAAAACAATTAGCCAGGTGTGGTAGCACTTGCCTGTAATCCCAGCTACTCGGGAGTCTGAGGCATGAGAATTGCGTAAACTGGGGAGGTGGAGGTTGCAGTGAGCCAAAATCGTGCCACTGCACTTCAGCCTGGGCAACAGAGTGAGACTCTGTCTCAAAAATCAATCAATCAACCAATCAATCAATCTAACAAAAAAGTGGAAGAAAGAGATGAAAAGAAGTGTGGAATTAATAATGTCCTCATGTTTCTCATTAAGAAATACACTGATTCTCTCTATAGCTGCAACATGGATTTAAAATAACTAAAAATGATTCTAACAACTTAGCTTTCCAAAATCTCTTTTCTTTACCATATAAGAATATTTAAAAATATATTTATATAATGAAGGCCTGGCATGGTGACTCATGCCTGTAATCACAGAACTTTGGGAGGCTGAGGTAGGCAAATCATTTGAGCCCAGGAGTTTGAGGTCAGCATGAGCAACATGGCAAAACCTATCTCCACCAGAAAAAAAAAAAATTAGCCGGGTGTGGTGGCATGTGCCTGCAGTCCCAGCTACTCAGGAGGTGGAGGTGGGAGGATCACCTGAACCCAGGAAATTGAGATACAGTGAGCAGTGATTGTGCCACTGTACTCCAGCCTGGGTGCCAAGAGTGAGACTCTGTCTCAACTTTAAAAAAATAAAGAAGAAAATTTCCTGAAAATGATGTTCACCTAATGTTAATAGTTCTAATTTCTAGTTAATGAATGAGTATACATCATTTACACTAAAACAGTAGAATAATTTGTCTTAAGCCGAAGTATTAGCATCTTAGGTGGTAATAATAAAGTTTAACTTTAATGTATTTTCAAATTCTTAAAAATAATTACTGTGAAATAAATTGTTGTTCTTTCTAGAATTACTCTCCTGTGCTGCCTATTGTCCAAAATCTGAAAACCATTTTCATACATGTTGCTTATGATGGAAAAGCAGAAGGATGTAAAATCAAAGGTCTAAGCTTCTACTTTAAAAAACTTTGAGGAAAAAAAAAAAGCAGGTTGAGGCTCAAGTGAGCAAGAGAAAGGAAATTATAATAAAGAGCAGAAATAATTGAAATAGAAAACAAAAAAAGAGAGGAAAAACTCAATGGAATAAACAGTTCTTAAAAGTTTTTTTCTTAACTTTTAAAAAAGTTTGAAAGATGAAGAAGAGATAGACACATGATCAGCATGAAGAATGAGGGGTAATATCTCTATGGTAAGTACAGACATTAAAAAGTAACTTTTTTTTTTTTAAGGTAGTAAGAGTGTATTTATTACCTTAAAAGAAATGTACAAATTCCTCAGAAAACACAAAGTCTGAAACTTAACCAGACTGTATATGAAATTACATTTAAAAACATATCATGTCCAAGTGCAGTTTATCCCTGAATGCAAAGTTGATTTGATATCCAACAAATAATAGTCTAATTAACTACATTAACAAACTAGAATATAAAAGGCAAATGATCCAGAATAAAGAATTCTTACAACTCAATAATAAGCCTAGTTTTTAACCAGGGGTATGGCTATTCAAGAGCAAGATGAGGGAAATACTTCTGTGATGATAGAAATGTTCTATACCTTTAAAAGTATCAATATTAGGCTGGGCATGGTGGGTCACACCTGCAATCTTGGCACTTTGGGAGGTCAAGGCAGGTACATCACTTGAGGTCAGGAGTTCAAAACCAGCCTGACCAACATGGCGAAACATCCCCGTCTTTACTAAAAATACAAAAATTAGCCAGGCATGGTGGCGTGTGCCTGTAGTCCCAGTTACTTGGGAGGCGGGGCATGAGAAACACTTGAACCCAGGAGGCAGAGGTTGCAGTGAGCTGAGATGGCACCACGGCACTCTGGTCTGGTCAACAAAGCAAGCCACGTCTCGAACAAACAAACAAAAGTATCAAATATCTTGGCTGTGATATTGTACTACAGTTTTACAATGATAGTTGCCACTGGGAAAAACTAGTTTAAGGGTATATGAGGTCTCTCTTATTTTTCTTAAAACTGCCTGTGAATCCACAATTATTTCAAAATAAAAAGGATAATTTAAAACAATGGCAAAAAAATTCATAAGCACATAAAAAGCACATTAAAAATAAGTTCTCTGTATCACTGGGTATTAGGAAATGCAAATTCCAATAAAAATGAGATAACAATATGTATTTCATAGGCAATTAGGTTATGATTCGATGTAGAGAAACTTGGTAAAACATTTGAACATACTCTTTTCTACCATTACATATGGAAAAGGAAGGAATCAAAATAAATGGAGATCAACAAGAAAGTCAGATTCTAGAGAAAAAGAACAAGTGTTTCAATATTTGAAGTTGAAATGTCATCTAAAATATCCTGAAATCCTATGGAACTGAACTTGAATGTGAGCTGAACTTCCCCTATCCTACCAACCCCGTTTTGGCAGTCAGTGAAGTTTAACTTTAATGCAAAATTCTCTGCTAACTTGAAAGTGTTTTAATTATAGAATATAACAAGGATATAGAAAAATACAGAAAACAGCACAATAAAAAGTATACTCACACATGAATTATGCCAAAAATTAACATTTTTGTCATGTTTGCTGTAAACTTTTTTGTGTGGTTACTTCTTGTTCTGATTATTACTTATTTTATTTTATTGCATTTTAGGTTTTGGGGTACATGTGAAGAACCTGCAAGATGGTTGCATAGGTACACACGTGGCAGTGTAATTTGCTGCCTTCTTTCCCATCACCTATATCTGGCATTTCTCCCCATGCTATCTCTCCCCAACTCCCCTCCCCCGCACTGTCCCTCCCCTATTTTCCCCTAACAGACCCCAGTGTGTAGTGCTCCCCTGCCGTGTCCATGTGTTCTCATTGTTCAACACCCGCCTATGAGTGAGAACATGCAGTATTTGGTTTTCTGCTCTTGTGTCAGTTTGCTGAGAATGATGGTTTCCAGGTTCATCCATGTCCCTACAAAGGACACGAACTCATCGTTTTTTATGGCTGCATAGTATTCCATGGTGTATATGTGTTTGTTATTGCTGCTGCTGGAGCAAATAAAACTTTACAGACCTCAGTGAATCCCCACTGTGCACCAATTTGCATGTCCTTGTCTTACTCTGATACAGCCAGTACTCTGATTGTTTTACTGTGCATGTTCTAAGCATTTTCAAGATCATAAGCAATGCTGTGATGAGCATTAATGGGAATGACTTCTCCATGTAAACATGTGAGAGTCTTCCTAGGGAACCTTAAAGTGAAATTGCAGATTTGGGGAGCATATACAGCTTCAGTTTTACTAGTATCTCTTAAATACATACCTGTCTTATGATCCAGCACTTCTTTTTTAAGTTTAATAGACATTTATTCCTTTAGTTGAACAACCTCTACACAATCAAAATGTATGACCTAAGATCTTTTCTTTTTTTGAGAAGAAATTTAGGTCTCAAGAACTTTTATGAACTTGCTATGAGTACTTGGAAATAAATTAACTGAGCTTTCTGAAACCCCTAGAGAAGACACGAGAAAACTGGTTCAGAGAAATGAGCATTTAAATTATATCAGCAAAGTCAAAATTCAGAATTGAGCAATTCCTTGTCTACATTTCCTTTCACTCAAATTTACCTTGGAAAACAGTAGCCTAGTCTCCTGGAAGACATGATGCAAACAGAGATGCAACAGGGTGGTATACTTACTGTGAAAGTGGGCGCACAAGTGATGGCCCAACCTTGGGGAATGGTAAGGATTTTTAGGGTAGTTTGGCCAGAAACAAGAGAAATAACTGCAGAAAACACATACAGTTGGAAACCATGCACATGTACGACTTTTTCTACATCCTATGGGAGTGGGAAGAGTGGGTAACCCAAGATGTTTTTAAGACTGACTAGATGAAGAATGAGGTATTTATAGTCAACTACTTTCCCCATTAATGTGACTGAAGGGATTCATAATGATCACAAACTAGTGTTACAGTTAAGTATTTTAAGGTTGACTTCTAAGCTCACACTTGAAACGTATTTATCTAATGGACACTGGCTCACCAGCTTCCCCTGCTGGCACTGATTGCTAGCTTACCAACATTAAGACCAATACTTTTGTCTAACATTCAATTTCAAAACATACCAGTGTTAATGGCACTACCACTAATCATTGAATGCTATGAAGCCAAGGCACTGAACCAGGGCTTTTACCTTTTACGTGAACTGAAAATGGTACTGTGGAGACTGAGGCAATTTTATTCAGGCTAACCCAGATTTGTGCCCGTAATTTTCTAAATATAATCATGACATAGTTAACATGTCCTCCTCCCACCCTACAATTTCTAAAGCAAAGCCCAATTTACAAAGTCTGTACCTGCCAAACTAAAAAAAACCCAGCCACTTGAAAGTAAACCAGCAGGGCATTGCCATCACCCCAATAAAGCTGCAGGTTTCATCACATGCGCCAGACAAATCTACAGGACTAGTTTCAGTATTTCTCTTTTAAAAAACTTATTTTAAGCCTATTATATCACACAGTATGTTTTCTACACTGACATATAACTTCCTAATCAGATAAAACAAAGACAAAAAAGTTTATCTTATTAGAAACAAGATACACCATCACTTACTGTCTTCAAACATTATTGCACTTTAATTGGACAAAGCATTCATGAAACAGTCTGCAGACTAGTTTTAACAGAAAAACAACACCTGTAAGCAGACACGACTGTCCTAAATTGTTTATTAGTTATGAATTTTACAAACTTTACTTATATTAGCGGTAATGGTGGGGCTGGAGAGTATTGCGCCTTCTACAAGCTGCCTGGCGAGAACCACCAATAGTGTGGTGGAACTTATGGCCCTTTCCAAGGCTGCGGCTCTTTTGGCCTACAGATGTCAGCTCACTCATCTTCTTGTGCTTGTGGACTGGTTTGGTGATCCATTGGGTGTCAAGATTTCTTCTGATAGCTTTATGGAATGGATCAATGAGAATAACCTCAAAAAGTTTACATGTGGAATCTTCACCAACCCAGTAAGAATTCAGGGCTCTTAGAGTCCCACAGTGGCATCCAACTTGCTCCTCTGCAACAGGCTGAAGACTTTGAGCAAACTTTAGCTGGTTAACACCATGATGGACAGGGTTGCCGTAAGATGCACCCTTAGGAGCTGGGCGTTTTGGGCCACCATGGCAAACACGAATCCTATATATAATGTAACCTTGCTTGGCCTTGTAGCCCAGTTGGCACGCTTTATCAGGCCAGGTGGGGCAGTGAGCCCTGTGGAGAGCAGAGAGCTAGCAGTACTGCCAGCAGCCGACCCTCAGAGGAAAGCACATAACATCAGACTGCTCCTTCCTCCATAGCTCCTGGATGTACTTGCATGCACCCATCTTGGCTTACCTGATGGCTGTTGCCAGATGGAAAGGGATCCAGCAATTCTATTATCACTTCTATACTCAAGAGAAATGAGTGTATTTGTCCATGAAAATACAATTTGAAACGTACACAGCTTTATTAAAAATAGAATAAAACTGAAAAAAAAGAATGCCCACAACAAAATAATGGATATGTATATACTGTGGCATATTCATACAAAAGAATAGCACATAACAATATAGAAGAACACACTAATGATGCAATAACATAAATGAATCTCACCAACACTGTTCTGAACAAAAGAAGCCAATATAAGAAAATGCACAGTAATTTTTAAAAAGGCAAAACCTAATCTAGATGTGAGAGAAGTCAGGATAACAATTAACTCTGGTTGGGTTGGGGTATCGATCAGGAAAGGGCATAAGGGCATCATCTATTATACTGGAAATATTCAATAACTTGATCTGGGTGGTAACACAAATAAAGAATGTAAATTTCACTAGTTTTCCTTTAAAATTTGTGTGCTTTACATGCATATTATACTTCAATTAAAATTTTTTTTTTAAAAATCGTACTCGTTTTTAATTCCTTATTAAAAGTTATATTTAAAAAGTTGAGTAAATCAATGAAAATATTATTTCTCATAGTATTTTACTGAAAACAAGAACAAAGAAATGTCTATATTCGCACCAAAAGGTCAGGCTACAAAAACAAAAATGAATTCATGGGACTATATTAAACTAAAAGCTTTGCACAGCAAAGGAAATAATAAGCAAAATGAAAAGGTAGCCTCTGAATTGATATAAAATATTTTCAAACCATGTATCTGATAGAGCTAATATCTAAAAGATATAAAGAACTCACACAACTCAACAGCAGAAAAACAAATAATCCCATTAAAAAATGAGCAAAGGATCCGAATAGACATTCTTCCAAAAGATACATAAATATGGTCAACAAGTATATGAAAATGTGCTCAAAATCGCTAATTATCAGGGAAATGCAAACCAAAATCATCACACCAGTGTAATGGTTATTATGAAAAAGACAAAAGATAACAAGTACGGGAGGGGGTGCAGGAAACGGAACCCTTGCACACTGTTAATGGAAATGCAGATTTCAGCCACCACAGTGAGAGACAATATATAGATTACTAAAGTAATTAAAAATAGAACTAGAGTATCATCTCACAATTCCTCTTCTGGGCGTAAGGAAAATGAAATCACCACCTCATAAAGACAGCTGCACTCCCAAGTTCACTGGAGCACTATTCAGAATATCCAAGACACAGCCAGAGAGTCCATCAACAGACAAATGGATAAAGAAAATGTACGTACAGTCATTTGCCACATAACAATGTTTCGGTCAATGCCAGACTACATATACAAAGATGGTCCCAGGTGATTACAAGAAAATTCCCATCACTAGATGTTGTAGCCATTGCAGCACAACACAATATTCATGTGTTTGTGGTGACTTTATCAAGTAAAAAAGTTCCAGTAAGCCAAAGGTAACTGATTGTTAAAGAAAAACATTTTCTATAAATGTAGTGTAGCCGACATGTCCAGTATTTATAAAGGCTACAGTAGTGTACAGCAATGTCCTGGTCCCTCACATTTACTCACCACTCACTCATTGATACAATCAGTACCACTTCCGGTTCCATTCATGGACGTGCCCTATGCAGGTGTGCCTTTTAATATCTTTTATACTGTATTTTTCCAGTAGCTTTTCTATGCTTAGATAAACAAATACTTACCATTGTGTTACAACTGCTTACGGTATAGAGTAACAATGCTGTACTGGTTCATGGCCAGGAGCAACAGACTATACCACACAGCCTAGTTGTGTAGTAGGCTACACTATCTTGGCTGTGTAAGCATACTCTATGTTGTTTGCCTAATGATAAAACTGCCTAACAATGCATTTCTCACAATGCTTCCCAATTGTTAAGTAGTGTGTGGTTGTATAAACAAAGGAATATTGTTCAGCCTTAAAAAAGGAGACCTTGACATTTGGCACAATGTAGGTAAACCTGGAGATTATTCTAAGTGAAATAAACCAAAGGAAAAAAATATTTCACGATCTCACATATATGTGGAGTATCTTTTTAAAAAGTCAAATACACAGAGATAGAGGATATTACAATGGGAACCAGGGGGTGGAGATGGGAAATGGGGAGATATGGGTCAAAGCTGCAGATATATAGGATGCAGTCTAGAGATCTAATGTATAATATGAGGACTATAGTTAATGATATTGTATTCAGAATTTTTGCCAAAGGAGAGTATCATTGCTCTTGCCACAAACAATAAAGGGGGTAACTGTGTGAGATGACATATATGCTAATTTACTTGACTACAGTAGCCAATTCTCTATGTATATGTATTAATATATCAAAACATCAACTTAAATATACACACAAAAAATAAATTTGTATGTTCTGTACTCTTTCCACAATGGTCAAGATTCCTTAAATCTTACTTGAAATTATGGTCATATTATGTAAGAGGCAAAAACATGATTTAAGGGAATATGAGAGAAGGGTAAAGATAATATAAAAGCCCTACTGAAAATGAGGAGAAAACAAAGTGTCTGTACTCTTATAAAGAGTGAAAGCCCTGCCCCTGCCCCCTTTTCCTATAGACCCCAGCAAGGAGACTGGAAGAATCCTGAGAAAGAATCCACCCAAAACAATGGCCTACAGGGACAGAGTCCCAGAGAAAGAGACTATGTTCAGCAAGGCACAATAAGTCAGCCCTGCCCACACACAGAACTTCCAACTGACTTCTTAGTGCTTACTCCTACAGATGAACAGATCCATCAGGGCCAGCAGCTGCTCCAGGAAAGACAGGAGTCCAAAAACAAAACCCAGTAAGTTTAAATGTATTTTGAGCAAATTTTCAGTTCTGCTGAAGTATTGGGGGTCAAATCAGTGATTGGTACACACACATAGACAAAAAAAAAAAAAAAAANAAAAAAAAAAAAACAGGGCAATGATGTGCTACAGAAATAGTAAAACATGTTCAAGAAAGGAAATGCAATTATCCTATAGTACACAGTTGAACTAAAATAACATCAAAAATAATAATGTAAAAACTGAGTTAACCAAAAATGCTAATAAGATTGAAAAAGGAAAAAGTCTGTGTGCCGGCAAGTGATGCTGGGAACCCAGAGGGAACACATGTGGTATGCAGGAAGAACCAATGACCATCTTCCATCTTAGGACAACAATAGTTAATATCTAAAACTGAAAAATCAAAAAAATCACAATATGAGTATGTTATTTAGAAACATGGACAGAACTGAAAGCATCTGCCTTAAGGGAATGGGAAACAGAAATAGGGCGAACATGGGTCTGTTATTTTTCCCGGGCAATAAAGCAACACTCCCGTTCTCTCTCCCTCTTCCTCTTTCTTACTCTCCTTCATTCTTTTTTATTCTTTATTTTTATTCTTTTTTATTTCTTTCTCTCTTTCCTTCTGTTTTCTTTTTTTTACTTAAAAAAAAAAAAACCTCATACCTCCATATAAGTTTTAAAACTACATGTGTATTACTTTGATGCAAATAAATAAATAAATAAATGCCAAAGAAGATAAAACCAATTTGGGAATGAAACTCTCCAACAAGGCCAAAATTTAAAGAGTTAAATTATGTTATGTTCTTTAAAAAATATAAATAAAACAATGGATTTCTCAGACTCCCCTTTTGGTCTTGTTTTATTCTCTAATTCCATATGCATGAAGCAAATCTGTTTGACCATTTCTGCCACAATGAAAAAGTGGAAATAAAATGCTTAAGAAAAATGAACTCAATATTAGCAAAAACATTTGTATCAATTACTAAAGAACCATTTTGAGAGAGTTTTTAATAGTGCTTAATAGTCATTCTGGGGGGAAAAAAAAAGCACTGCTTCATAAACCTGAAAAAGGCATATCATTTCTAATGCAGGTTCTCACAGGAACATCTACCAGAAAGAAATGCAAAGACCATAGTAAATCTTATGTAGGGACATGTCTGTTCTTTGACTCTAACTCTAATCCAATTATTGGTAACTTACCACTTCATGAATGGATCTGTTGAAGCCATCATCTTCTGTAAGGATCAACAATATTATAAGGGCCATATACACATGGTGAGAATTCCTTTCTTCAACATGATACAGAATCTCAAGAATTGGTAAAACCTAGAGAATAAAAATTATAATTGACTATTTCAATACTTCATTATAAATCCAAATGTTTTAAATCTTTACAATTTTATTTTATATTCTTTGCTTTAATATCATAATTATATTTTTCATTAGAGAAAATAAAACCATATAAACCCATTTCTGATTAATGTACTTTCCATAAGTATAGTTAAGATGCCAGTAGAGAAAATCATCACTAACTCTGTGAAGGTCTCTGAAGATCTAACCAACATAAAGGTTGGATCTGCAAAGACCATTTAGGCTCATGGTTTGTTTTGAAGATTTTAAGAAGTCACATAGCCTTCTCCCAACTTAACTAAAAAGTGGGAGTAGAGGGGAGAGCATAGCTGCTCAGAAGTTAACATTTTGTTTTATGTGCTTAGCACCACTTTTTAAAGCTAACAAGTAAAAAATATATTTCAAGAAAGATATTTAAAACAAACATGTAATTAAACAGACTCTTGCAACCCAAGGTGCGTTTTCTCAACATATGTATTAAGATCTGCTCTTCACTGTATCTGTCAAACATTTCATTTCATAATGCCATTTACATGCGGACCAATTGTGCTTATTTCAAATCATTACTTTGACACCTTCAATTGGTCAATTTGCTCCTTCTTTACTAAAGTAAGGAGGTTACTAGAAGTATTTATTAAAGATGGGCAGACTAGCTACATAGCATGTCTTGTATGAAACCATGAACACTACTGAATGCTAGAAAATAAGCAAAAAAAAATTTTTCATTGAAATCAAATAATACGTGTAATAAGTAAATTATTTATACATACAAGTCCCTAAAGCACAGGCTGATATGCAAAGCCCATCAAAATGGGCTGACATGCTGCACACTGGGGCATACGTGTTTTGGCAGGCACACCTATCATAGGAAGCTTTTAAAATGTGGCACTGGTATGTTTTATTCTTTCACAAGTTGTAGCTAAAACTTCCCCTAATTTGTGAAGTTCCGTGCATGAGCACTACTAAATTCCAGGAACAAAGTCTATCAGTTACCAAGCAGTCATTGCTCCTTCTCTTTTCCCAGGCATTCTTATCTTTGGAGTTCCTTCTGACACCGTGTCAAACATGATACACTGTACTCACAGTCCACATTACCTAGTAAGCAGTTATATTTTATAGTCATTTAACTCAACATCTGTTAATTCTGATTCTGGAGTTTTCAATACGCCACATAACAACATTTCCATTAATAATGGACAGACAACATATAATAGTTTGTGGTTGTATGGTCTCGTAAGATGATAGTACCATATTTTTACTGTACCCTTTCTATGTTTAGATACACAAATGCCATTGCGTTACAAATGCCTACAGTATTTAGTATGGTCACATGGTGTACAGTTTATGGCCTAGGAGCCACAGGCTACACCATAAAGCCTAGGTGTGTAGTTAGGCTATACAACCTAGGTTTGTGTAAGTACACTCTATATGATATTTGCACAGTGACAATATCACCTAATAAAACATTTCTCAGAATGCATCCCCACATTAAGCAACTATAACTATATATTTTAGGCCATGTTTTTTATTTTGCTAAGCCTGAAGGAAGCACATCTTATCCACAGTATGTAATATCAATAGAGTACTGAAAATATTCTTGAGACTGTACTTTACAAGTCACACAAATAAATGGTATATTCAAAGAAATAATAATATAAAAGTAAGTAACGGGTCCAATGAGTCTATGTCAGAATAGTACTTCATTCTTTTAAATATTTTTATCGAGATACAATTTACAGATTATACAATCCATTTATAGTGTGTAATTCAGTGGTTTACAATATATCCATAAAAGTATATCACCATAGTCAACTTGAAAAATTTCATTACTTCAAAAAGAAACCCCACACTGTTTAACTATCACCTCCCCCAGTCCCTTATTTGCCCTGCCCAAAAGAACCACTTTCTGTCTCTATAGATTTCCCTATTCTGGATTTCTGCATGAATAGAATCATAGACTATGTAGATTTTTGTGACTGCCTTCTTTCACTGAACATGTTACCAAGGTTTATCCATGTTGCGGTATGTATGAGGATCTCATTCCTTTTTATGTCAAGTAATATGTCATTGCATAAACATATCACATTTCACTTATCCATTCTTCTGCTGACTAACATTTGAGCTGTTTTCCTTTTTTGCTATTATGAACAATGCTGCTATAAACATACAAGTTTTCCTGCAGGCATATACTCATTTCTCTTGGATATATATGTAGCCTTGGAATTGCTGAATTATATGGTAACTGTTTAATTGTTCCAGGAAGTGCCAGACTGTTTCAAAGCCATTGCACTATTTTACATTTCCACCAACAGTGTAAGAGAGATTAGATTTCTCCACATCCTCACTTCTTATTATCTAACATTTTATCCTAGGCATCACAGTGGGAGTAAAGTCGTATTTCACTGTAGTTTTGATTTACACTTACCTGATGACTAATAATGTCAAATTTTTATTCATGTGT
Source organism: Cebus imitator (assembly GCF_001604975.1). Classification (NCBI taxonomy): domain Eukaryota; kingdom Metazoa; phylum Chordata; class Mammalia; order Primates; family Cebidae; genus Cebus; species Cebus imitator. Next base: position 2,445,958 of record NW_016107375.1, on the reverse strand, counting down.
GTATTACTAGCTATTTGTGTATCTTCCTGGCAGAAATGTTTATTCAGATTTTTTATCCATTTTTCAATTGGACTGTCCTTATACTATTGAGTTTTAAAAGTTCTTTATATATTGTAGATACAGTTCCTTACCAGATAAGTGATCTGCAAATATTTTCTCACATTCTGTGGGCTGTTTTTTCACTTTCTTGATGGTCCTTTGAAGCACAGAAGTTTCTATTTTGATGCAGTCCAATTTACCTGTTTTTTCCTTTGTTGCTCATGCTTTTGGTGTTATATCTAACAATCATTTGCCAAATCCAAGGTCATGAAGATTTACCCCCATTTTCTTCTAAGAGAATTACAGTTTTAACTCTTTTTAGGTCTTTGACCCATTTTGAATTCATTTTGTATATGGGGTGAAGCAAAAGCCGAACTTTCATTCTTTCTCAAGTAGCTACACAGTTGCACTAGTACCATTTGTTGAAAAAACTATTCTTTCCACGTTGGTCTTGGCACCCCAGCTGTAAAAGAGTTGATGATAGGTATATGGGTTTATTTCTAGACTCTCAGTTCAACTCCACTGATGTATTATATCTATCTTTGTGCCAGTACCATGCTGTATTGATTAGTGTTGCTTTATAGCAAGTTTTGAAATCAGAAAGTATGAGTCCTCCAAATTTGCTCTTTTTCAGGCTTGTTTTGGCTATTCTTGGTCCTTTGTAATTTTATATGAATTTTTAAATCATCTCGTCAATTTCTATAGAAGTCAGCTGGGATTCTGATAGGTATTATGCTCAATGTGTACGTCAGTCCGGGGAATACTTCCATCTTAACAATGTTAAATACTATGATCAGGGCTGAGTATGGTGGTGCATGCCTGTGATCCCAGCACTTTAGGAGGTCAATGTGGGAGGACCGCTTGAGTCCAGAAGTTTAAGACCAGCCTGGGCAACACAGCAAGACCCTAGCTCTATTTTCTTTAAGTGTTGTGATCAATGAATTCTGTTTTCCCATTTCTTTTAATAATATTTTGTAGTTTTCAGAGTTTAAGTTTTGTACTTCTTTTGTTAAATTTCTGGTGCTATTATGAATAGAACTATTTTATTAACTTCATTTTGGGATTGCTCATATATAAAAATACAATTTTTTACGTACTGACTTTTTATACTGATCCAGTATCATACAATTTTGCTGAACTCATCTATTAATTCTACTAGTTTTTTAGTGGATTCCTTAGGATTTTCTATATATAAGATAATGTCATCTGCAAATACAGATAATTTTATACCTTGCTTTCCAATCTAGATATGTTTCATTTCTTTCTCTTGCTCAAATGCCCAGGCTAGAACTCCACTAAAATGTTGAATGAAATGGCGAAAAGCAGATATCCTTGTTTTGTGGATGATCTTAGGGAGAAAGAAAACATAGTCTTTTACCATTAAGTATGATCTGGGCTGTGGGGTTTTCATAGCAGCCCTTTATTAACTGGAGGAAGTTCCCTTCTATTCCTAGTTTATTAAGTATTTTTATTTTAAAAAAAAGTGACGATTTTGTCAAATGATTTTTCTGGATCTATTTAAATAATCGTATGATTTTTGTTTTTTACTCTGTTGATATGACTGACGTATCACAGTAACTGACTTTCAGAGGTCTAATCAAGCTTACATCCCTGGGATAAATACCACTTGGATACAGTATATAATTACTATTATAATTACACTTCAATTCTGAAAGAACTCTCTTAACTGAGATCTGAAAAACTACTAGGAGTTACCTGAGAAGAGGAACAAGGAGAAAATTCAAAGGAGAAGTATTCTAGAGAGAAAACCAAGTCTAAACCTAGTTAGGAGATAGGTTAGATTGAGAGAAATTAAATTAATTCATTATGATTAAATAAAGAATACAAAGAACATATGGCAAAAAGATGAGATCCAAAACGGAAGCTGTGGCAAAATTATAAAGTGTCTTGTTAGCTACATTAAAGAGTGAGAGCTTCAACCTGAAGGGACTGTGGAGCCACAAAAGTACTTTAAAAGTAGGGAAGTGACATTATCAGATGTGACTCTAATCAACTCACTCTGGAAACGGTAAAAAAGTGTTATAGAATAGCAAGACAGAAAGCAGGAAAACCAGTTAAAGATGTTGCAATAATTGAAGCCAGAGATGAAGGCAGTTTAAACCAAAGGAATGGAAATCAGGAAAAAGAACACTAAAACATTCCAAAGACAATAAGAAAATAAAAAAGATTTGGTTGGATATGGGGAAATAAAACAGAGGAGTCAAAGCTTTTGCCAACTATGAATGGCTTACTGTGATACGGAATACAGGAGTAAGAGAAGGAAGGGCAGGAAAAATAATGAGCCCAATTTTTACGTTTGGTTTAAGATGCCTATGAGACAGCCACTGGGAAATGTCTGGGGCAGCTGGATACATGGATATAAGACAAAGGCAATCAGGACTGCAAACATAGAACTGAAAATATATGGCTCATATAAACAGGAACATATACACTGGCAGCATATGGCATTGAATTTGCTTAGATGTTTTAGGGAGAAATACAGAGAAAAAACAAAAAGGAGGACAGAACCCTGCAGTAGGACACATTTATTTAAGGACAAGGGAAAATAATACACAAAAGAGAGAGAAAAGCAGTAGGCATAGAGGTGGGAAAACCCGCAGACTAGAATGATCAGAAACCTAATGTGTATATATATATATATATATATTCTTTTTTTTTTTTTAATAATGAACTTGATTGCTAAGGTATATATTTATAGACGTATGAACTGCATGTTTGGGCCCCCAAAATTCGTATGTTGAAACCCTAACCCTCAAAAGGACATTATAAAGAGGCAGAGCCTTTGGGAGGTGATTAGGTAATAGGGGTGGAGTCCTCGTGATGGGATTAGTACCCTTATAGGAAGAGATAGGAGAGAGCTTGCTTTTTTGCCACTGCTCACGGCCATGTGAGGACACAGTAAGTACAGCTAGTGCTTGACTTACGACCATGATTGGTTCCGACAGGCCGGTTGTAACACGATTTGGTCGTAAGTTGAGTGGGCTATATGTACAGTACTGTGAAATGATGTTATAAAAATCTTTAAGTCATATTTTAACATAATTTTCTTTCATTATTGTTACATAATTTTCTTTGTTCATTTTATGCCATTTGTATCATCTCTACACCATTTTGCGGAAGCTGGTCTGCACTGCCGTATGCCCAGCTGGGCAACGTTTGTGCTGCCAGACGCGGAGCAGTCGTGGCTAGCGATTGTGGTCGTAAAGTTGAATGGTCGTAAATTGCATAGGTCGATCAATGCCTGTAGATGACTATTGACAAACCAGGAAGCAGGCCTGGTCGTAAAGTTGAATGGTCGTAAATTGCATAAGTCGATCAATGCCTGTAGATGACTATTGACAAACCAGGAAGCAGGCCTGCACTGGACACCAAGGGGCTGATATCTCTATCTTGGAAATCCCAGCCTACACAACTGTGAGAAATAAGTCTCTGTTATTTAAGCACCAGTCTGTGGTATGTTTGCTAAAGCAGTCAGGACTGACTAAATTCTGAACTAAGCCAGAACTGACTAAGACAAAGGTATTCAGCAGTTTAAAGAATAAAGAGATGAACAGTGTCATATGCAGCTGTGCGGTCAAATAAGATAATGATGAAACATGCCCAAAGATTTACTAACAATTATGAGCTGCCGATGAGGGAGCTGTAGGAACAGATGTTACCTCACAAAAGGTAGAAAAGTGCACAAGAAGTAAAGGCAAAGAATGTGGTTCAAGGCTTTTAAGAAACTTAGCATGAAAAGGAAAAGAGAAAAGGGCTAAACAAATACTTTTCCTTTTTGATTTTTACATAAAAACACTCAGAAAATAAAGGACTATTAGTTCATCTAAAACAAGATATAAAGATCCCATGTCATTTCTTTTACAATTAATGACAAATCATAATCACTGTAAACATTAATCTCATTTTCTAAGTGTGTCTTCAGTGAAGTCTCAAATGAGTAAGATATCAAAATGACAAGAGCTGCATATCTGCAGTATCTGTGCAGGCTCAAGGCTTGACCCAAAAGCAGATGACTACTAGAGGCCTAAGGGAAATACCAGCCTAATCTCTGCTGGACTAACGCAAACAGAAATTGAAAGAGCAACTAACTCACAATGCCCTGACTACGGAAGTTACAAGCAACGCTGTGTTGAAGTGACTATATATTTATTTTCCAAGATCTCTTCCTTAAGGAATTTCCCTCTACCCTTGTGGGGTAGACTTCCACAGTCATTGGTCAAATAAGTGGATACACAACCTTTGGAGCCCTTCGTGAAATATTTCTGAAGTAGTCATATAATCTTTCTTCCTTTTAGCTTATGAGCTGCAATATGGACATATGGACAAAGTTGCTGCTGACCACCTCTCTCCCCACTTGTAAAGTGTGTGCCTGAAAATAAGGCCAAAGCTACAGAAGGCAGAGGCAAAGGATGGAGAGGCCAAGCCTGGATAATATCATTTAGCCCCTAGGACCAGCTATGACTGAAGCCAAAAAAAAAAGGCACAAATTTTTCATTTGTACAAATATATTTCTGTTTATGTAGGCATAAGTGGGTTTGTTACAACTAAAAGAATCATGATTATCTCAAATGTCTAGCTACTTTCCTTGGTAATCATTTGCTTGTGGTAAAATATAAAAATTGTGTTCACATCCATAATGGGTTTTTCTAAAAAAATGTCCTCTTAAGCCCTGTTCTTAATATTCACGGACTTGGATTCACCCCAGACACTAATCAGAGACATAAAAAGAAAATGCAAGTCATTGTATTGTTGTTCTAATAGATACCAATTGAGAATGTACCATAAGAAGTTATACCAGATTAATGAACTTGTATTAAATTAAAACAAGTCAATCAGTAGTGAGTCAGACCATCAGTAGAAAGCATCCAAATCAGCCAACACCTGACGCTGAATAGAGGCAGGTCTATCTCCAGCCTTACAGGATTTACACACAATAAAGTATTTCTTACAAACACTGTCATCTGTCAAACATTACCTTCTTAATTTCAAAGACTGCAGAATAAAAAGATTGATAACCACAACAACATCAGATCAGCACAGTAAATTTCCTACTGATAATATATTTTCTAATCAAAGCCTTAGCATATTTATTATAGAAGAAAGGCAAAAGGACAGATGGGGCATAAATTAGAGAAATTATCCAACAAAACCAGAACAAGTAAACACCAGCCTCCAAAAAAACTACAACACAAAACTTTTTAACTTTTCACCGGGCACATCATCAAACACAGAGGCAGCTGCTCCCTGCACCATCTTATATACCCGCATCCTTACCATACAACTTTCTGAAACAGGTGATGACACAGGCTTCCTGCTTAATGCCAACATTTCCCTTAGAATACATCACACTCAGAATTGTCTCTAGGCCTATACACACTCATCCGGAAACAAGCCTTCTCTTTACAGGATTTTACTCATATGAGCAGTGTACTTTCACACTCAATTTGCTATTTAAGCAATGCTTTCCACATAGACCTGACGTGGAGAGACAGACGCGTTCAGCACACTTTTTGTTCTTAGTGTCAATATGATGCAGAATATGTTCAATGAATTCTAATATTCCATGTTTCTTCACTATTTACACGGTATTTTACATTTAACACTGAAAAAATGGTAATCAAATACTGGGAGAGTCCTGCTATCAACCTGTAAAAACTGATACAGAGGGGACATTTCATTGCTATCAACCAGCTACCAGCTATTTCGAGAATGTTCACATTTTTATGAATGTATTAAGGGTCCATAGTTATCTACATACTATGTATTTCAAACAACATTAACACCTTGGTGAGATAGCCTACTCTGCCCTTCATAGAAACACTGATGTTTGCACATTAGTCATAAAGGAAATTAATTATTGATTACAGGAGTTTTTGTTTATGAACAAAAATTTGAGAACTAATTTCACTCATGTAGCGATGGATGGTGTAATTTAAGTGATATCTGACAAAGGTATCTTAAAATGACTATCACACTCCAGGGAGTGAGTTCAGACAGTCCTAAAGTCTAAGCCTGACAAAGGGGATAGGATATTTGGGCAGCTGAGTTGAAACATCACTTTTCTTTCAGCATTCTCATCAGGAATAAGCTGCAATCGTAACGAGTGACATGAACTTGGTGTGCAGGCACTTAGCAGATGGAAGGGACCAAGGTGATTTAAAAATCTCCTTGAGAATTGCAGAGGCTCTTGGAAGACTTGAACAGGCTGAATCCTGGGCAACAGGTGGCTGTTAAAGACTGTAAGGACAGGGAAGTGTATCAAGCCAGCCAGGGATGCTGCTGTGTCCTGCTCTTGGAGGCCACCTCCACATGAGCTGTCTCTTAGGCTGGAGAAGCTCCTACCCTCTGTCTGTGTCTAGATCATCACATTTGTGGCAATCAGGCAAATATACTTGTCCTCTTGGGAAAAGAAGTGTTTCTTCAAAATACTATAAAATACAAATGCATGGAACGTTTAGTATGATACTTACAAGATTTTCCATATCTGTGCGAGCCAACATGTATGTTCTAATATTACTATTTTGATGGAGCAATGTATACAAGAGCAGAGTTGCTTGATCAGATGTCTGCTGTTCACAAAGAGCTGTGTACAAACTATTAAAGTTGATCTGGAAGGCATGTGGAATTGATGAGGGGAAAGGACTGCTATCTGGAATACAGAAAACAGCACATCAGTATTTTCTAGCTATGCTTTATATAAATAAAAATACTGTTAAGTAATGTGCACAACTCAATTCCCATTCATTTTATGAAAAGTCACTACATTTCAGGTTCAAAATTTTAATTTGTATAAAATTTACTTTAAAAAGAACTAAACTAAATCATATAGTTTGACTTTATTACTATTTTCCCTTAACATAGCCAAAGTAAATCAGCTATAAGAACATGAACTTAAATAAACAGAATTATGAGCCAGGCAAAAGGCCCTCCCATCAATATAATTTAACCAGGACATCGACATGAAATACTGTGTACCAAAACTAAATAACCATCAGTCCTAAATAAAGGTATATAGAGAGAAAAGATGTAATTTCCACACAAAATGGAAAATTCTTTTAAGATAGAATTAAAAAGAAAAATTGCCTTTAAAGCTGGGTTTTCTTCAAATGAATAAATTGTGGGTGAAGTATCTACTTATATCAAGCTCAGTACGGATATTCTTCAACTTACAATGGGGTCATATTCGCATAAATTAATCATTAAGTTGAAAATATTCTAAGTTGAAAATGCATTTAATACACCTAACCTACCAAATATCATAGCGTAGCCTAGCCTAATTTATTTGTATATAGCTCTAAATTGTATTAATCCAACTGAAAACAGCAGGCCTATTTTATAACAAAGTGTTGAATATCTCACGTAATTTGTCAAATATAGTACTGAATTTGTATTGCTTTTGCACCATCACAAAGTCAAAAAATCCTAAGTCCAGCCATTGCAGGTCGGGGGCCATCTGTGTATGTTCAACATTAGGCTCGATAATCAACAGAGCCCACCAAGGTTGAGACAACTACCAGAAACTTCTATAACTTTTTTTTTGTTTAAAGGAAAACTTAATATAATACAAAATATAATACAATAATTTCCAATGCAAACCTAACTGACTACAACTGCTAAGAAACTTTTTTTTAAAGTATAGTCACTGGAACAATGAAAAGCAAAAATTACAGCCTGTATTAGGAAAGTTCTTGATATTCTAAACTGACACAGCCTCTTTCCAACAGTTAAGTGGATTTGCTGAGAAACTGAAGCAACCAAGGTTAGGAAGTAAAAAAAAAAAAGAGAGAGATAAAAGTAAGTTCAATGGATTCAGAGAAAGTCATCATCCAATCAAATTAAATGCTGAACATGGTAGCACAAGGAGCTAATATTTTTATGTTCTAAAAAGTACCAAAAAATTTAAGCCTTTAGAACATTGAGGCATTACCAAAACAAAACAACGTGCTTTAACATTTCTAAAAGCTGTGCTCTTATGGAAAGAGAGATGTGTTCTCAGATTCTCCTTTCTAAGCTTTACATTTATGAGGAGAATGCATCTAAAATGCATTCAATTTCACTATCCAGTATCCTCACTTTTCCTTCCACATTTGATATACAGGTTACTTTTTCAATACTAACAACATTGCACTTTTGCCACTTACAAAAATAATTCCTTTTTTTGTGTTTGCCTTTATATTTTTGCAAGGGATGGCAAAAGGAAGTGTTACCATGTGCTGTGAGTATGCAGATATTATGGAATCTACAGAATGCTCACCAGAGGAAGATTCTAGATACACTACACTTCTTCAAAATGGAAGCAAAGTAACATATTCACCAACCTGTATTATGCCTGACTACAAAGCAAAGATGTGTGTTGCGTGCATGTATCCACATATCTATATATTACTAGCTAGTAAATGCCATGAACCAGCTGTTAAACTAAATATTTTGTGTGTGTTATCCCTTACTTAATCCATAAAACAAATATGTCATTACTCTGATCAGTTTTATAAGGAATGTAATAGATGTTTAAAGGAATTAGGTAACTTTGCCAAGATCAACCCTGATGGATATGAACACCCTAAAGCCAACATTTTGCATCACTGTACTACATGGTCTCCCAGACCATGACCATCCCAAGCAAAGTTCAGCCCTAAATACCAACATTTGGCCTGAGCAGCAAGAGTAACAACAGTAGATACCATACACTGAATACCTGATTTGTTGCAAAATCTGGGCTAATCACTTTAAAGCTTTACCTTGCTTGGTCTTTATACAAATACTATGTGTACATATTAGGTGACATTATCTCTATTTTATAGACAAAGCTTTTGAAACTAATTGAGATGAAGCGAACTGTCAAAGGTCTCATACTCTGAAGAGATAGAGGTGTGGTCTGAACCCAGGTATGCTTGACTCTGAAACCTGCTTTCTTAACCATTAAGCCATACTGTCACCAAGAAGAGTAAGTAATGGGAACAGAAAAATAATAAGAGATATATGACTTTCTGTGTTTTAATTCATAAAATTGTTATTAATTCTCTATTGTCTTGTGTTATAGTTTGATTGTGTCCTCTCCAAAATTCATGTTGAAATTTAATCTCCAATGAAATAAAGTTGAGAGGTGGGGCCTTTACAATGTGATTAGGTCATAAAGGTCCCTCTCTTATCAATAGGATGAAGGCCTTTGTAAAAAGAGGGCCCACACAGCATTCAGCCCTTTTTGCCCTTCAGTCTTTTCCGCCATGTGAAGACACAGCTAGAAGGATCCATCTTGGAAGCAGAGACAGAGCTCTCACCAGACACCAGATCTGCCAGTGCCTAGATCTTAGATTCACTTCCTAGCTTCCAGAACTGTACAGAGCTGTGAGAAATAAATGTCTTTTCTTTATAAGTTATTGAGGCTTAGGTGTTTTGTTAGAGCAGCACAAATGGACAAAGACACGCTGCAAACGATAATACCAGAATTGGTAAAGGCACAAGTAACGGGCACACTTAGTCACATCTGTAAGCAATGTGTCACAGAATAACCTGGAAGAAACAAGGCACAGGGCATCAAAAGCCTTACAAATGCTCCCATCCAATAACTGTACTTCCCACCCATCTTCATTACATTAGTGTTAGAAATGTCTTGAAAATGTGGTTACACACTGCATAATAACGTTTCAGTCAATGATAGACCACATATTCAACAATGATCCCATATGATTATAATATCACATTTTTTTTTTTTTTGAGACGGAGTCTTGCTCTTGTCACCCAGGCTGAAGTGCAATGACACAATCTTAGCTCACTGCAACCTCCGCCTCCAGGGTTCAAGTGATTCTCTTGCCTCAGCCTCCCAAGAAGCTAGGATTACAGGTGCATGCCACCACCCCCGGCTAATTTTTGTATAATACCACATTTTTACTGTACCTCTTCTGTGTTTAGATTGCTTAGATACACAAATATTTACCTCTGTGTTACAACTGACTACAGTATTCAGTACATCATCACGTTGAACAGGTTTGTTGGCTAGGAGCAACAGGCTACACCACATAGCCTAGGTGTGTAGTGTCTATGCCTTCTAAGTTTGTCTAAGTACACTATGACATTCACGCAGTGACAAAACTGCCTAATGGAACACAGCCCTGCCATTAAGTAGCACTTAACTGTACTACAGGAATCTTGCTTTCCGAGTGTAACCTTTTGAGAAGAGACACTGTTTCAACATGAAGCTATATGCCCACCTTCTACTTTAGGAGTTACTGATACCAAGTTATAGCACATGGGCAGCCCACCCCTTGTTTGGAAGTAAAGATTTATAAGAGCACAGCCATCTCGCTTGTTTATATATTACCTGTGGCTGCTTTGATGCAGCAACGGCAGAGTAAGAGATTGCAGTAGAGACTACGTGGCTCAACAAAGCCATGACCCCTTAAAGAAAAAGGTTTCCGATTTATGTTCTAATTTTTAGTTCTATAAAACTCTAGAACACAGACTTTAACTCAAAATTTAAAACAACCTAGCATTTGGGTTTTCCAGGTTAATTCCTATCCCTAATAGGTAGTACAGACTGACCCAAATTAAGCATGTGCTGGTTTGGTTATCTCTGAAAAAAATATCAATTTAAACAGATATAAAGGATCACAGCCCCGTTCTGAGATTTGCCTCACCTTCCTGAGAATACTGACAAGAAACACTGAAGTTTTTCTCATGTTTAACCAATACGAAAAGGTACAAATGGATACTCATCTCCGAAACTATAAGACAATCAACAATATAGAATAAGCAGTACTCTCCGGATTAGAAAGAATATTAGAGAAAAAATACCACAAACCTTGTGTATTCTTGAAGGACATAATGGCCTGTCTGTAGGGGTTTGGCACATCTGAGGCATCTGTCAGATTGGCCAACACTAGCAGAAGCAGGAGACTCTGGTTGGCCAGAGGGGAAGAAAGTTCTGGAGACGCAGCCGCTTTGCTGCCCACACCACCTAGTGTGAAGACAGTCCAGAGTCCTGCTGGGGAGGAAAACACATTGTTAGGATGTACCACCACCATGAGATGAATGTATTTCTTTCTGTACAGTATTCTGTGTAATATAATACAATATTGTAATGAGCAGTTCCAAAGCGTAGAACAAGGATCATGTCTATACATTCCACAAAGCCAGAAAAATCCTCCTTTATATAAAAACTAGACAAAGATGGACTGTTTTTAAAACAAAATAGAGAAATACAGATTTTTATGATTAGTCTAAATTTTTTAAAAAAGTAAATGAAATCTAATAGAAAAATTTGCTAAAAAAAAATTAATGTAGGCCAGGTGCAGTGGCTCACACCTGTAATCCCAGCACTTTGGGAGGCCGAAGTGGGTGTACCATGAGGTCAGGAGTTCGAGACCAGCCTGGTCAATACGGTAAGACCCTGTCTCTACTAAAAATATAAAAATTATCCAGGTGTGGTGGCACGTGCCTGTAGTCCAAGCTACTCGGGAGACTGAGGCAGAAGAATCACTTGAACCCAGGAGGCAGAGGTTGCAGTGAGCCAAGATGGCACCACTGCACTCCAGCAGGGTGATGAGTGAGACTCTGTCTCAAAATAAAAATAAAAATAAATGCATTATGATCAAGAGGCTTTGTCTCTAAAATACAAGAACTGTTCACCATTTTAAAACAATATTTCAATTTTTTAAAATAAAAAATATGGTCATCTCAAGAGTTTCCACATTTTCATATATATATTTAAATATATATTTTTTAAACTTAAAAACTACAAACCACTGCCCAAGGAAATAAGAGAGGACACAAACAGACAGAAAAACATTCCATGCTCATGGTTAGGAAGAGTCAGTATCATGAAAATGGCCACACTGCCCAAAGGAATTTATAGAGTCAATGCTATCCCCATCAAACTACCATTGACCTTCTTCACAGAACTGGAAAAACCACCTTAAAGTTTATATGGAACCAAAAAAGAGCCTGCATAGCCAAGACAATCCTAAAGAAAAAGGACAAAGCTGGAGGTATCACACTACCTGACTTCAAACTATACTACAAAGCTACAGCAATCAAAACAGCATGGTGCTTGTACCAAAACAGAGATATAGACCAATGGAACAGAACAGAGGCCTCAGAGGCAATGCCACATCTACAACCATCTGATCTTTGACAAACCTGACAAAAGCAAGCAATGGGGAAACAATTCCCTGTTTAATAAATGGTGTTGGGAAAACTGGCTAGCCATGTGCAGAAAGCAGAAACTCGACCCCTTCCTGACACCTTACACTAAAATGAACTCCACATGGATTAAAGATTTTAATATAAGACCTAACACCATAAAAACCCTACAAGAAAACCTAGGCAGAACCATTCAGGACATAGGCATAGGCAAGGACTCCATGACTAAAACACGTAAAGCAATGGCAATAAAAGCCAAAATAGACAAGTAGGATTTAATTAAACTTAAGAGCTTCTGCACAGCAAAAGAAATAATCATTAGAGTGAACTGGCAACCAATAGAATGGGAAAACATTTTTACAAGCTACCCATCTGACAAAGAGCTAACATCTAGAATCTACAAAGAACTAAAATAAATTTACAAGAAAAAAACAAACCCCATCAAAAAGTGAGTATATGAACAGACACTTTTCAAAAGAAGACATTTATGCAGCCAATAAACATATGAAAAAATGCTCATCATCACTGGTCATTAGAGAAATGCAAATCAAAACCATATTGAGATACCACCTCACACCAGCTACAATGCCGATCATTAAAAAGCAGGAGACAACAGATGCTGGAGACGATATGGAGAAATAGAAATGCTTTTACACTGTTGGTGGGAGTGTAAATTAGTTCAACCACTGTGGAAGACAGTGTGGCGATTCCTCAAGGATGTAAAAATAGAAATGTCATTTGACCTGGAAATCCCATTACTGGCTATATACCCAAAGGAATATAATCGTTCTATTATAAAGAAACATGCACAAGTATGTTCATTGTGGCACTGTTTACAAGAGCAAAGACTTGGAACCAACCCAAATGCCCATCAACGATAGGCTGGATAAAGAAAGTGTGGCACATATACAGCATGGAATACTATGTAGCCATAAAAAAGGATGAGTTCATGTTCTTTGCAGGGACATGGATGAATCTGCAAACCATCATTCTCAGCAAACTGACACAAGAGCAGAAAACCAAACACTGCATGTTCTCATTCATAAGAGGGTGCTGAACATTGACAACACATGGACACAGGGAAGGGAGCATCACACACTGGGGTCTGTTGGTGGGTGGTGGCTAGGGGAGGGATAGCAGGGGGTGGGGATATTGGGGAGGAATAACATTAGGAGAAATACCTAATATAGGTGACGGGGGGATGGAGGCAGCAAACCACCATGGCTCGTGTATACCTATGCAACAATCCTGCAAGATCTGTACATGTACCCCATAAAGTAAATTTTTTTAAAAAAATAGAAAAATAAAAGTCTTAAGGAAAGAAAAATTCTTACAAACTAGAAAGGGAAGGACACTTCTAACCAAAAATTCATAGTGGTCAAACATTGTAAGTATTCCCATTAATATCATCAATATCAGCATGGTACTACTCCAAGCAAAAACATTAAGGCAAAAGAAAAAAAGACCAAAAAAAAAAATTAAAGAAAAAGTTTCACTATTTGCAAGCAACATGCTGGTCCACTTAGAAATCCACTGTCCAGTACAATGGCCACTAACCACTTGTGGTTACTGAGCATTTAAAGTGAGACTGCTTAGCTCAAATCACATTGTGCTATGAGTACAAAATACACATGAAATTTTGAAAATACCCAAAAAAGAAAGTAAATTATCTCACTAATATTTTATGCTAAATACACACTGAAATATTTTAGATACACTGGGTTAAAGTTTTAAAATTACTTTCACCTGTTTCTTTTTACTTTTTGAACATGACCACTAGAAAATGTAAAATTACCTATGTGGCTTCTATTACATTTCTATCGGACAGAGTTAGTTGCTCTAGAATATCAAAGAGAATCAGCTGACACTCTATTATTGACACACTATTAGAGCTAATAGATTTTGGTGCACTACTATAGCTAGATGGTCAACACAACAATAAAAATCAAAAGCTCTATATACAATAAATAATTAGAAAATATATTTAAATCCAATCAAAATAGCAACAAATCCAATAAAATATTCAGGAATAAACATAAAAAAGGACCTTTAGACTGACAACAACAGAATTTGACTGAAGACCATATGAGATCTGAATTAATGTAAACGCATACCATGTTTCTGGACAAAAAGAGTCAATACTATAAAAAAAAATCTAGGTTGGGTACAGTGGCTCGTGCCTGTAATCCCAGCACTTTGGGAGGCTAAGGCAGACAGATCACTTGAGGTCAGGAGTTTGAGACCAGCCTGGACAACATGGTGAAACTCCATCTCTACTAAAAATACAAAAATTAGCTGGGCGTGGTGGTACACGCTTGTACTCCCAGCTACTTGGAAGGCTGAGGCAGGAGAATCTCTTGAATCCGGGAGGTGGAGGTGGCAGTGAGCCAAGATCATGCCACTCCATTCCAGTCTGGGCAACAGAGTGAGACTTCGTCTCAAAAAACAAACAAAACAAAACAAAACAAAAAACGTCAAATCTGTCTCTAAGTAAATCTAAAATTCAGTATAATAACCATAAAAATACCAACAAAACTTTGTTATATTTTGTAGTACAGTATAAAGCACTGCTATATGAAAAAATACATAAGAAAACAATTCTGAGATTGAGCTGGGAAGATTATACATCCATTCACACAGTAAAATTTTTATAAAGCTATGGTCATGCAAAAGTGTGATTTGGCAGCAGAGCAGACACAGGTCAACAGAAGAGAAATTAGGTTAGAACAGAGCTACATATATTTGACAATTAAGATTATGATAAAGGTAGTATGCCAGATCAGTAATAAAAAGTAAAATTCTGTTAAGTGTTCTTGGGACAATAAAACTTTCTTAGTACTTAATTATAGAAGTATCTGTATAAACTTTGAGTTAGGGAAGCCCTTTTCTTATTCAAGAAACAACATTCAAGAATATATGAAGAACACCGATTTGACCATTTAAACATTAAATACTTTTACAAGATACAATACATCATAAAGTTAAGGCAAGTAACATATGAGAAAGAAAACATTTATAACATGTATAGCAAAAGGATTTAAAAAAAAATCTACAAATCAATTAAAAAAATAGTAATCCAAAATTAAAATGTGCAATAAGGAAGGCTGAGGTAGGAGGACTGCTTGCGCCCAGGAGTTCAAGACCAGCCTGGGCAACACAGTGAGACTGTGTCTCTACAAATAATAATGATTTAAAAAGAAACAGCTGGGCATGGTGGTGCATGCCTGTAGTCCCAGCTACTCAGAAGGCTGAGGCAGGAAGATGACTTGAGCCCAGGAGATCCAGGCTGCAGTAAGCTGTGATTGTGCCACTGCACTCCAACCTGGGCAACAGAACATGCCCCTATCTCAAATGTGTGTGTGTGTGTGTGTGTGTGTGTGNTGTGTGTGTGTGTGTGTGTGTGTGTGTGTGTGTGTGTGTGTGTGTTTATGTATGTGTATACTTACATACATCTCCAAACGATAAAAATAATTTTTAAAAATGTAATGCTGGTGAGATGACTCATGAGACTAGAAAATTTTTAAAAGAACTGATAATACTCAGTAGTAACAGCAAAGGTATAGAAAATTACCAACAGTAACAGGCCAAAGTGATACAGGACTTTTTAAAGCATATTTGGCAGTTTTCATTGAAAATACAATATACACACTCATCGACCCAGCAATTTTTTTTTTCTATACCAGAGAATACTTGAATACGTACATACAAAAGCATGTATAGGAATGTTTGCTGTGATATTGTTTATAATGGTCAAATAATGTAAACATATAAATGCTCACCAGTAACAATGGTAACATAAGCTATGGTTAACCTATACCATAGAATACAATATAAAGAGGTAGATGTCTATGTACCAGAAAGAAAATATCTTTAAGGTATACCGTTAAGTGAAAAAAAAAAAAAAAAAGCAAGTTGCAGAAAAACCAATGTAACAATTTTAAAAATCACATACCAAACCATACAGGTAGGTATCTGTATGTACACAGACACATAAAAACATATTAAAAAAAAAACAAAAAACAAGAAGGACCAAATGCGCATCACACTGGTAACAGATTATCTATGGAGGACGAAGTGGGACTGCATGGAATTCAAGACTTTTGTTTTACTTGTGTAGTTTAATTTTTTCCCCAGAAATAATATATGTGTTTCTTTAAAAATAAATGTAAAAGAATAAAATTAAAATAACAGAACAATATAGATCCCATCAGTATGTAGAACATGGGAAACCTCATCAGAAATCACTAAGTGAAAAAGGCCATTCACAAACTATATATCTATATGTATATTTATGCATGCTCCATTTGTCTTAAGAACTTGCTAATATATATATCTATGCATATAAATCCATCTACAGGTCCCTGGCAGGGTCCACTGTGGACAGTGGTCATTTGTCATGGAGCAGAGTAGGAGTGACGGTAGCTTGAGGAGAGTCTCAGGTTTTGTTCAGGGTAGTATTACTCCATTGCTTGACTGTTCTACAACATAGATGTATTCAAGCAATACAAGCAATTAAAAAATAATAAGGAAGGGAAGGAGGAAAATTCCTGGTCACCAACTCTCCCAAAAATGTAATGCAAATACTTAGAAACTAGGGATACAGCCCTGAAATTTTTACTTTAACAAGAAAACAGAAAAACTCCTGATAATTTTGGAGGGAAAAATCAACATGTTAGCTCTGATTATATCAAGGACCATGGCAATGGATGTGATATTTAACTTTAATCTTTGCATATACATATTTTTATTATTTATTATAATGGGCAGGTGTCCTTTTTTATAAAAAACGCTTTTATTAAAGGAATTAAGTGCTTCTGTAAAGAAATTTAAAACAATGTATTATAAAATAAGCAACTGATACTTTTGCGTCTCCTGAACACAGGCAGATACTTTTTATTTCCACTTTACATTGTAAACAGTTCAGTGTGAACATCTGTTCATTTCTAATATTTTGTACTTTTTATTGAACACACAAAATAAAGTACCTTATAAATAGCCTAACAATACGTAATTTCTAACATAATTGTGAGACTACAAATATCAAGCTTTTTTATGATTACTGAAATGGTTTTACTACTAACTTTTAAGGAGCTGTTATGGCGGAAGTGGGGGAAACAGTCTCCATCCCCAAATTTTGAGGTCTCCAAAGAAGAGTATATAGGGAACTTCAAACTGCACATCTGGTATAAATGTTCGGTATAGGTATAAGCAAACTCGAAGATCAGCAAGAAGAGGGTTATTTTTTAACACAGGAAGGATTTTAACGTGCCTGAGGAACATAGGAAAATTTCTGTTAAATAATGTGCTCCCTCCTTTTCATAAGGAAAATGTGGATTAAAATTTTCAATAATTGGTATTATATACCACAAATTTAAATTTATTTGAAACAACGTTCATGACACAGTTGATGAACTTGAAACATTTAATAAGAGAATCAAAATTATTAAGAAAGTGAAGCCAGGAGCCAAGTATTAATATTTGCTTTGGGATTGATTTATTTGTTTAATTAATTTATTTTTAACATTTTAAAACATTTCAAGCCACTTTCTTGCACTCAGAGTATCCTCCATGACCATCTGCTCCAATATTCATCACTGTGTGTTCCAGGATGCAGAGCAATGAAAAACACAATTACAAAGTTCAATCTGCAACAAAAATAATCACAACATGTTCTCCAAGGTCAAATGTAAGTGTTCTTTGGATCCTCTTCACAGCTGCTCATCTTCCTTGCTAGTAGAAATAAGAGTGGACTACCAGTGAACAAATTGCACAAAGAAAATTCTGATTCTCTTTCAGCACAGATTTACTCTCCTTTCTTCAAGATTTTCCAAGAGGGCTGAGGAGCTGCTTCTAATGTCAGATAAACTAACATTTTACTGTGAAGCTTCTCTCTCTTTCCCTGAATCCAACAACACACACACACACCCGCCGCCAGAGCCCTCCTTCCTTTTTCTGGTAAACAGTACTGCAGGAGAGATGAAGCAGCCTGACATTGCCTACATCATAGTTTAAACTGGCCCATAATACTGGACAAAGATTCTTCTAAAAGTTCATTTTTCTTTGCGGGTCCAAGCCTCTGATCTATGACCCAAGAATCTTAGTGGAATTGCATTTTCCTGTTGGGTGGAAAAAAAAAAACAAAAAAAACCAAAACCTTCTCCAGAAAAATAACAAAATTTACAGTATATTTCCTTGTGTTCCAAAAACCAAATTTAGGATGGCCCCCCCAAGTTCCTTAATTGTATCCCTTGGGTCTTCCAAATACTCTTAAACTCCATTTAACCAAAACCAAATAATACCAAAATTAACTAAAAGAACAAATCTGCTCTTAACAATTCAAGTTTTTGACACAAGAGCAGAAGATCAAACACCGCATGTTCTCACTCATAGGCAGGTGTTGAACAATGAGAACACATGGACACAGGGAGGGGAGCACTACACACTGGGGTCTGTT
>NW_016107375.1:2397891-2427086 GCF_001604975.1 Cebus imitator | reverse complement strand
TAAAAAAAAAAAAAAAAAACTCGAGTTTTTTTATAGAAGTACTGACTGAAGTGTATTTAACCTTAACATTTGAAATGTGAAGAGGACACAAAGTATGAAACATCAATGAAAATAACAATCAAGGAAAAAATAACTCTCATTTTAAAAAATGAAAGCAAATGCTTCATAAATTTATTAGGATTGAATAAAATAGAGGTAAGTTACTGTTTTTTCACATTAAATATGCTACTGGCTAAACTATAAGTGATTTCTTAACATCTAACAAATATATAACAAAACACTATTCAATCAGAGTTGCAATAAAAATGATACTATGCACTGTCAGCCACAGTTACAAAAATCTGATAAAAGGGATATATCATATATTTTAAACCTGTAATATTGATACAAACCATATACTATGAAAGAATTAAGCAGACACCAGGGCAGATATCAGAGATGTATAAAAATTCTGCTAGAGATGTTCAATCAACATCTATAAAAGGCTAACAGTCAATAAGCCCATAATGAGTTTCTGTTAGGGTCAGGTTCCATGCTAGGAACCAAAAAATACAAAGAAGGAACACTCTGCCTTGGGGGAAGTTAACAGTGTAATGGCGGAGTGGGGACATGGTGGCTCACACCTGTAATTCCAACACTTTGGGAGGCCAAGGTGGGCAGATCACAAGGTCCAGTTGAAGGCCAGCCTGGTCAACACAGTGAAAACCCACCTCTACTAAAGATACAAAAAATCAGCCAGGTGTGGTGGCATGCGCCTGTAATCCCAGCTACTCAGGAGGCTGAGGCAGGAGAATCCCTTGAACCCAGGAGGCAGAGGTTGCAATGAGCTGGGATCGTCCCACTGCACTCCAGCCTGGGCAACAGGGCAAGACTCTGCCTCAAAAAAAGAAAAAGAAGTTAACAGTATAAGGAGGATACAAGCATTAGAACAACTGCATATAAACTGATTTTCATGCTTTTCCTACATAAGTATAGTAAAATAATAAGGAAAGAAGTTTCACCAAAATGTATTGAACATGCATTGCAGGACAAACACTGTGGCAGAGCTACCTGACTTTCATTCCATGCTCCCTTTCTTCTTTTTCATAAAAATAAAATAAAATAAAAATTTTAAACTCTAGGATTTAGCTGGGTAGCACTACATTTCCCAGTCTTTCTTGCAGCAAACTATGTCCGCATTAACTAAATCCCAACAAATGGGATATGAATGGGAGAAGCACATGCAAGTTTCAGGTCATATCCTTAAAAGGAAGCTATTTTCTCCTCACATCCTTATCCTTGCCACTGGCTAGAACCTAGGTGTAGTGATGGCAGCCAGACCATGTATGAGGACACTGCACAAGGAATGGTAAACAAGATAGGAGGAACTCTGGTCCCCAGATGACCTCAGGAGGCAAGCCTGCCTCTAGACTAGTTGAGGCTTCCATGTGAGAGAAATGTAAGCCTTCTCTCTTGTTTAAGCCACTGGTGTCTGGTGTCTATTAAAAGTCAAACCAATATCCTAACTAACGCAGGTATGTATTATAAAATTCCAGAATATTATTGCTTTTTAAAAAAAATTCTTGACTCATCACAATTTTTTTAACCTGTTATTTCAAGATAATTGTAAATTCACATGCTTTGCTAAAAAACAATACACAGGTATTCCATGTACCTTTTACTCAACTTCCTCTAATGGTAATATCTTTGAAAACTATAATGTACTATCAAGGGCAGGATATTGACACTGATACAGTCAAAATACAAAAAACAAAACTGTTCTTTTTTTTATTTTTGAGACTGAGTTTCAGTCTGTCACCCAGGCTAGAGTGCAGTGGCGTGATCTCGGCTCACGGCAACTTCCACATCCTGGGTTCAAGCAATTCTCCTGCCTCAGCCTCCCGAGTAGCTGGGATTACGGGTGTTTGCCACCACACCCAGCAACTTTTTGCATTTTTAGTAGAGACAGGGTTTCACCATGATGGCCAGGCTGATCTCAAACTCCTGGCCTCAAGTGATCTGCCAACCTCAGCCTTCCAAAGTGCTGGGATTACAGGCATGAGCCACTACACCCGTACCCTAAACCATTCTATTTCCAGTTAGAAGCATTTATATGAAAAAAAAAATATTTTTCAGATGATCAGTTAATCTCTTTAAAGTGGATTTCTTTCATGGGTCCTGACCAATCTATACTTTAGCACAGAGGAAGCTTGCTGTGCCCAAATACGTATTTGCTGCCTATGTACCTGTATACCTTCAATTCATCATTTATTAAGGGCCTGCTATGGATTGAGCAAAGTGCAAAAAACTGGATTAGACACTGATAAACCAAAAATACACTAATGCCCTACCCATGCAGCTTTCAGTCTAAAGGAGAAACTAACATGAAACAGAGACAAACAGATAAATAAACTGCAGTGAGTTTGTCCGGGGGAAATAAGAAAAGTTACCTAAATGTCATGACTACTGGTAAGGTTCAGAGATCTATCAGTGAATAAACTGATCATTGATTTATGGGCTTTTTACATGTTTAGATTCAACCAAGAATGCTATTCTATTTCCTCTCTTTTTAAAACTTTCTCTCATTTCTCTCCTTTTTCCTTGCTTAGGAAATTCTTCAAGGTCCAAGTCACAGTCATTTGTTCTAATCCAAAGCAAAAAATAACTATTCTTTCCTCTCTTCTTTCACAGCACATTGATTATATCTCCTATTATCATCTGCACCACCATCTGACTTGGACTATACTCATGTTTATTATATATACACAAGTCTTCCTGTAGACTCCTTGAAGAGAAAGAGCTGTCTCTTTTTCACATTCTATAAATCTTAGAGGGCTCCAACTTATAAACTTAATTTATTCCTTCACAGCCGGGCGCGGTGGCTCAAGCCTGTAATCCCAGCACTTTGGGAGGCCGAGGCAGGTGGATCACGAGGTCAAGAGATCGAGACCATCCTGGTCAACATGGTGAAACCCCGTCTCTACTAAAAATACAAAAAATTAGCTGGGCATGGTGGCACGTGCCTGTAATCCCAGCTACTCAGGAGGCTGAGGCAGGAGAATTGCCTGAACCCAGGAGGCGGAGGATGCGGTGAGCCGAGATCGTGCCATTGCACTCCAGCCTGGGTAACAAGAGCGAAACTCCGTTTCAAAAAAAAAAAAAAAAAAATTTATTCCTTCACAAAGTACTTACTGAAGGATATTTTTAAAGTGTACAAGTAATAAGAATTTTATATTTGCTATTTAAAGGAAAAGCATGTTATCTTCAAAGTTCTAAATATAGATGTTAATTGGCTTTAATTCTGTATTTTATGTTGTAATACTTTAACACTGTTGAGGGCACTAGGAGATAAGAACTTTCAGACACTAGTGGTAGGACTGTAATTAGGGACAGTCTGAGAATCAAAAGCATTTTGTAAAAATGCAGGCTATTTGGCCTACCAAGCCCTAATTCTATAATTATCCTAAAGAATGAACACAAAGATCAAACTAAAAGGCTGTTCATCTTAAGTCATGAAAATGTATATATTGTACTTAAAATATAAGATGAAATTGGTTAATTGTCACATACTCATCAACATAATAGTGAACCACACTCAGTTAGAAATTCACACACTATCACCCAGAACATCAACAAGGTTCACATTTTCCCAGTAGAATGTCACCTACTTTTTAATATCCAAACTTCCTAGAATGTGTCACTCAGTTTAATGCTTTTCAACCAATGTTTTTATATAAAGTAATATTTTATAACTCCAAAATGCCACAGTATTTAAAAAATAATGTATTGGCGGGGAAGGGGGGGACTCAAGTTTCATTACAAATACAAATTGGTATGATATAACTTGACATTTTGAAAACTGAACTGAGTGTAAACAAAGTGGATCTATGTCTCAGATGTTGGTGCTAAGACAGCATCACAGCATCACAACCAGTGTGAGCTATTCTCTACTACTCTGCACACACACTAAATGTGTCTCCATAAGACTTTTCATGTTGAGCCCTTGATTTTGCTGAGTGTTAAACACTAAAAAGTAAAAGTTGAGAAGGTGTTAAAACAGAATTCTGGCAAGGGGAACAAAATGGGCAGGGCAGCAGGGGAGACCAGAATAGAAGAGAATATGTTGCCACCTACAAAACAGATGTTCATTAACAATCATTACTTGATTAAGAAGCTGTGTTTTGAATACCATGCAGCCATAAAAAGGAATGAGATCATGTCCTTTGCAGGAACATAGATGGAGCTGAGGCCATTATCCTTAGCAAACCAACACAGGAACAGAAAGCAAAACACCACATGTTCTCACTTATAAGTGGGAGAACATATGGACACATGTGGGGAAACAACACACACTAGGGCCTGTCGGAGGGCAGAGGGTAGTGGGAGGGAGAGGATCAGGAAGAATAGCTAATGGATGCTGAGCTTAATACCTGGGTGATGGGATGATCTGCGCAGCAAACCACCACGGCACATGTTTACCTATGTAACAGACCTACACATCCTGCACATGTGCCCCTGGACTTAAAAGTTTGAAAATAAAAAAAAAAAAAAACCAACAAAGTAAACAGACAACCTACATAATGGGAGGACAGATTCACAAACTCTGCATTCAACAAAGGTTTAATATCCAGAATCTATAATGAACAATAAAACTAGCAAAAAGCAAATAACCCTATTTAAAATGGGCAAAAGACATGAACAGACACTTCTCAAAAAAAGACATACAAGCAGCCAAACATGAAAAATGGTCCACATCACAAATCATCAGAGAAATGCAAATCAAAACCATAATGAGATACCATCTCACATCAGTCAGAATGGTTATTATCAAAATGTCAAAATGTGACACATGTTGGTAAGGCTACAGAGGAAAGGAAATGCTTATACACTGCTGATGGGAATGTAAATTAGTTCGGCCACTACAGAAAACAGTTTGGAGACTTCTCAAAGAACTTAAAACAGAACTGCCCTTTGAACCAGCAGTCCCATTACTGGGTATAAACCCAAAGGAAAATAAATCATTCTACCAAAAGACATATGCACTTGTATGTTCATTGCTATGCTATTCATACTACCAAATAAATAGAATCAACAAAGGTGCCCATCAATTGTGAATTTTAAAATGTAGCACACATATGCCATGGAATATTATGTAGCCATTAAAAAGAATGAAATCATGTCCTTTGCAGCAACACAGATGCAGCGAGAGGCCATTATCCTGAGAGAATTAATTGAGGAACAGAAAAGCAAATACTGCAAGTTCAAGCTTGTAAGTAGGAGCTAAATATTGGGTGCTCGTGGATATAAAGATGGCAGTAATAGACACTGGGGGATACTAGAAGTGGTTGAAAAACTGTTGAGTACGATGCCCGGTTCCTGGGTGATGGGATCATTCACACCCCAAACCACAGCATCATACAATATATCCAGGTAACAAACCTGAACATCTACCCCCTGAATCTAAAATAAAATTTGAAAACATATAAAAAGATGCCATGTTTTAAGCACTTTACATAAAAATGTGATACTTACTTAAAAATAGGCTTCTTAGTGTGTTTTAGAAAATTGGCTGTATTTTGGGTCATAACATATACTTTAAAATTTAAAATAAAATAGGTTTCAGGTTAGCATTTTTAACAGAATGTCTGATTTTCATGAATGAATTACCGATGTTAAATGGCGGACATCTGCATTGTATAACCATATTGGAGGGTGGGTTGATTAGAATGTGACCACAAGAGGACACAAGGAGGCTTTTCAGGGTAATGGAAGTGTTTGATATCTTGATTATGGTGGTTGTTACATGACTGTACACACTTGTTAAAACAGGACGATACAGTAGAAAGGGTAAACGTTACTGTATACAAATTATACCTCAATAAACCTGGTTCTACCCTCTCCACTCCAAAAAAAAAGAGTGCTAGTATGCATGGGAAGCAATCAGGTCTCACATATACTCTAGTGAGAGTTTTAACTGGTGTAACTACTTTGGGAAACTGTTTAGTTGCAACTATTGAAATTGAATGGTGCATAACTAGGACCCAGAAATTATACTAGTAATTATTATACTCATGAAAATGATTACATGTATGCAAAGAAATGTTTAAGAATGACATAGCATTATTTTAACAGCCAAAAGTTAGAAATAAGCCAAATATACATAGCAGTATAAGAACAAATAAAACATGAGATGTCTTTAAAATCGAATATGTGTAACCATAAAAACAAGTAAACTATGCTTCATGCAGAAATGTGGATGAATTTCACAAACAAAAGAAGTCAAACAAAAAAGAATACATCAATATAAAGTTCAAAACAAAGCTAGACCAACCTAGAGTGTTAGAAGTTGGGATAGTGATATCCTCAGTGGCTGGGAAGGAAGAGTGAATACAAGAGTGTTTGACAGAGGCTTCTGGGATGCTAGAATTATTTCACCTGACTGAACACATTCAATTTATAAGAATTACTTGAGCTACATGCTAATTATGTACTTTTCATATGTTACATTTAAATAAAAGAAGTTTGCCATTAAGAAAAAGAAAAACACAGTATGTACCCCTTTTTGTAAAAAGATGATAACAATGATGATGGATATATTATCATGCTCAAAGTGCTTATGTTTATATGTTGGGTAATTTTTTTTCCTCATCAAAATACTTTGATTTCTAAAATGAACATATAGCAAAAGAAACAACAAAATTTTGTTAGAAAAAAATTAATAGATAGCCCTAGAACAACGTTTCCTAAAAGAAATAGTGTTGGTGTTATTAGAAAAAAAAAAAAATCACACTTGATGTTGCATCTTTATTAAAAGGCATAAGCCTCAACTATCACTTTTTCTATGTAATAATCTTATATGTTAAGAAAACACGGTCTCCAATACCTACTTTTGCTAGCCTAAGAAATGAATATAAAACAGTAACATACACAACCCTGACCCGCAGCCAATCATGTTATAATGCTAGGAAAGAGGACAAAAGGGTCACTAACGGTTTCACTTTTTTACATGTGTTTACATTTAAAGCACTCTTGAAATATCCGGTGACTGCTAGTTCCTAAAACAGTTTTCGGTCAAACTCAATTTTCCTAACACAAAACAACATGATATTACTAACCCATCCCGTCTCCCAAAAGGAATGTTTTGACCATCTCAAGAAAGAAAGAAAAAAAAATACACGGGGGAACAAAGAAAAAAAAATTTTTTTAATTCATAGCATCGTAAAACATTTTATCCACCTTTATAGTTTCAAATCTGTCAGAATCTCTCTGACTTATAATTTGGCATAATATACGCCATATTCAGGTTTTTACAAAGCTTAATTCCTTGAAGAATAGAAAATAGAATTGTTACCAAAAGGTTGAAAAAATTCACTGAAATATTTCAATAATTATAAAGATTGATTCCTGTTTACATGTTTTCAAAAACAAAAAATGATGAAAGATACTAGAATACAATTGTCTCAGTAAAACTCTTGGTGTACATATCCCTAAAATAAACATTTGTTAGAAACTTAGATGAGCCAGGTAATATATTAAAATGTAAAGCAAAAAAGGAAACAAAATAAATGTGTCCTCAGCGATAAATCCTACCTCACCCACATATGCAAAAATGATAAACCAATTGACTATGATCCATGAAATAGGAAAGGGTGCTGCGAGCTCAGAGGGACAGACAATCCTTCCTTTAAACAAGTCCATGTCTAGTTCCCAGAAACTTCGTTCCACATGTCCCCACATCATCCCCTAAAGCAGTGTTTCCCACAATGGTACATGGATCAGTGATAACGTAAGCACAGGAAAACTTTTAAAACAATCTTTAATAGTTATGTATATTAGACATATATATAACATATAACTAGCATAACAATCTCAGAAGTGTCAAGGACTTTACCACATAGTTTAATAATAAGCTAAATAATATGCTTAAAATTTTGAAAAAAGTCATTCTAAAGTGAACTAAGTAAACTGGAATTCAAGTGGTACCCATATAAGACGAAATCATGGCAGTTGCATGGATGTGGCTGAAATTTTGGCAATGCTACCCTTTAGGAAAATAAACAAGCCTCTAAGCATCTGACAGTGTATACCACCACCAGAGACTCCTTCTTGAAACAAAACAAGCCTTGTCTCTAAAACAGTTTCTCTGCGATATATAGACTTTAACCTTGCAACACCCGGTCCACCCTCCCCTACTGCACAGCCCTGGCAAGTACACTCATCTTTCCTGCTAAACTGTGTGTTCCCTGAGAGAGGGCCTTTCCTCCTTCACCATGGTTTGATTCCGTTGTACTCCTAGAATCTAGCACAATCTTTTATATTACATTAAGAAATCAATCAGAATTTTCAAAATTTTACATTTTTGCAGGTTGATTTTTTACATTTTATGTAAAAATATTCATATGAAATTCTTCCTCCAAATAAAAATCAAGATTGAAGCCTGAATTATGTAAGAGATTTTGTCAGAAACAATCTATACTAATATACTATTATTATAGTATATAGTATTATGTTTTAATATATTCAAAAACATAAAGAATATACTTTTTAACTTTAACAATATAGTAACCAAAAAGAATCAATTTGGAAACTACAAATAAAAGTTTCTACATAGTAGGCTGGGCGCTGTGGTTCATGCCAGTAATCCTAGGACACACTGGGAGGATGAGGTAGGCAGGTTGCCTGACCTCAGGAGTTCTAGACCAGCCTGGGCAATATAGTGAAACCTCATCTCTACTAAAATACTAAAAATTAAGCGGGCATGGTGGTGCATGCCTGTAGTCCCAGCTACTTGGCAGGCTGAGACAGGAGAACTGCTTGAACCTGGGAGGCGGAGACTGCAGTGAGCTGATGTTCGTGCCACTGCACTCCAGCCTGGACAACAGAGTGAGACTCTGTCTCAAACAAACAAACAAACAAAACAAACAAACATCAAGTGAACTTGAGCTCTACTTGTGAGGAGTAAATATAAACCAAATTATAGCAGACGTAATAAAGTACATTTTATAGATATATTCCTACCTCCAATAAGTCATGTTTTCCATATAGGTCTCTGGCTATTAGTTTTCTGGGAATTAAGCATTTCTTCTATGCAAGATCATTATGGGCCAAAGGTAACAGAATACTTGGCTAACTACTACTCCCTAGTTGAAAGTAATATTCAAGGAAAGATAGTGTTTCTTCCCAAAACCCTATTTTGATTTTATCGATAATACCAAAAAGAACGCCTGAGTTATGAAGCATGGTGTCTCAAACCTTAAAGTTCACAATAGCAAAGTCATCAAGCTAAGGAAAGGATTAACATGGGGGTTTGGGAAGCACTGGAAAACTAAGATCTTTGAACTAAAGGGACACACATAAGTATTTGAAAAAGGATTTCAAATTAATGAATCAAGGGGTCTTCATGTATACATGTTAAATAAATGTGTATGACTTTGCTCCTTAAAAATAATTAAGAAGGTTCCCAAGACACAAGTAATGAACAAAAGAAAGTTACATGTAGTAAATGTGAAATATGCAAATAGAAGTGAAAGTATTAATGAAATGGAAAAAAATATTCCCAAAGCATTCAACTAATTTCAACAAGCAGTTAATAAACATACACTAGCACTAGCAGTCTCCAAAGCAGGTGAGGAAAGAAAACATTAGAGCTTTGTTTTTCATCTTAGAAACAGGCAGCAGCTAAGCTTCAGCAGTATACACAATCCAGCCTGACACTGGCACCTGCACTCAGTCCATCTCTCAAGAAGTCACAGTCATATGCGGTGTCCTAGGTATTCTGAGGGAAGACTGTAGCTCTGCCATGCAACAGGGGTGACAGACACCCTCTCCTTCCTTCTCTCTCACAAAATGAGACACATGGTGGTTCAGTGTGCGTAATCCTACCACCTAGGTTTAAACTGGTTCTCATAAAATTCCATTTTAAAATAATGGAATCACCAAAATCCAGCAAAGACTCAACAAAAAACAAAAAACAAAATAAAAGAAAACTTCAGGCCAATATCCATGATGAACACAGATGCAAAAATCTTCAATATAATACTGGCAAACCAATTGCAACAGCACATCAAAAAGCTTATCCACCATGATCAAGTAGGCTTCATCCCAGGGATGCAAGGCTGGTTCAACATACGCAAGTCTATAAACATAATTCACCATATAAACAGAACCAAAGACAAAAACCACATGATTATCTCAATAGATGCAGAGACGGGCTTCAACATAATTCAACAGTCCTTTATGCTAAAAACCCTCAATAAACTAGTTATTGATGGAACATATCTCAAAATAATAAAAGCTATTTACGACAAACCAACAGCCAATATCATACTGAATGGGCAAAAACTGGAAGCATACCCTTTGAAATCTGGCACTAGACAAGGATGCCCTCTCTCACCACTCCTATTCAATATAGTACTGGAAGTTCCAGCCAGAGCAATCAGGCAAGAAAAAGAAATAAAGGTATTCAATCAGGAAAGGAGGAAGTCAAATTGTCTCTACTTGCAGATGATATGATTATATATTTAGAAGACTCCATAGTCTCAACCCAAAATCTCCTTAAGCTGATAAGCACCTTCGGCAAAGTCTCAGGATACAAAATCAATGTGCAAAAATCACAAGCATTCCTATACACCAATAACGGACTTAAAGACAGCCAAATCAAGAATGAACTGCTATTCACAATTGCTGCAAAGAGAATAAAACACCTAGGAATACAACTAACAAAGGATGTAAAGGAACTCTTCAAGGAGAACTACAAGCCACTGCTCAAGGAAATCAGAGAGGACACAAACAGATGGAAAAACATTCCATGCTCATTGTTAGGAAAAATCAATATAGTGAAAATGGCCATACTGCCCAAAGTAATTTACAGATTCAACGCTATCCCCATCAAGCTACCCATGACCTTCTTCACAGAACTGGAAAAAGCCACCTTAAACTTCTTATGGAACCAAAAGAGAGCCCACATAGCCAAGACAATCCTAAGGAAAAAGAACAAACCTGGAGGTATCAAGCTACCTGACTTCAAACTATACTACAAGGCTACAGTAACTAAAAAAGCATGGTACAGGTACCAAAACAGATATATAAACCAAAGGAACAGAGCAGAGGCCTCAGAGGCAATGCCACACATCTACAACCACCTGGTCTTTGACAAACCTGACAAAACAAGCAATGAGGAAAGGATTCCCTGTTTAATAAATGGTGCTAGGAAAACTGGCTAGCCAAGTACAAAAAGCAGAAACTGGACGCCTTCCTGACACCTTACACTAAAATTTACTCCACATGGATTGAAGACTTAAACATAAAACCTAACACCATAAAAACCCTAGAAGAAAACCTAGGCAAAACCATTCAGGACATAAGCATAGGCAAGGACTTAATGACTAAAACACCAAAAGCACTGGCAACAAAAGCCAAAATAGACAAATGGGATCTAATTAAACTCCAGAGTTTCTGCACAGCAAAAGAAACAATCATTAGAGTGAACCGGCAACCAACAGAATGGGAAAACATTTTTGCAGTCTACCTATCTGATAAAGGGCTAATATCCAGAATCTACGAAGAAGTAAAACAGATTTACAAGAAAAAAAACAACCCCTTCAAAAAAGTGGGTAAAGGATATGTACAGACACTTTTCAAAAGAAGACATTTATGCAGCCAATAAACATGAAAAAATGCTCATCACTGGTCATTAGAGAAATGCAAATCAAAACCACACTGAGGTACCATCTCACGCCAGTTAGAATGGCGATCATTAAAAAATCTGGAGACAACAAATGCTGGAGAGGATGTGGAGAAACAGGAACACATTTACACTGTTGGTGGGAGTGTAAATTAGTTCAACCATTGTGGAAGACAGTGTGGCGATTCCTCAAGGACCTAGAAATAGAAATTCCATTTGACCCAGCAATCCCTTTAGTGGGTATATATCCAAAGGGTTATAAATCGTTCTATTATAAAGACACATGTACATGTATGTTCACTGCGGACTGTTTACAATAGCAAAGACCTGGAACCAGCCCAAATGCCTGTGGATGATAGACTGGACAAGAAACATTTGGCACATATACAGCATGGAATACTATGCAGACATAAAAAACAATGAGTTCGTGTCCTTTGTAGGGACATGGATGAATCTAGAAACCATCATTATCAGCAAACTGACACAAGAAAAGAAAATCAAACACCACATGTTCTCATTCATACACAGGTGTTGAATGATGAGAACACATGTACACAGGGAGGGGAGCATCACACACTGGGGTCTGCTGGGTGGGGGACTAAGGGAGGGTCAGTGGAGGCTAGGGAGTTGGGGAGGGATAACATGGGGAGAGATGTGAGATATACGTGACGGGGATGGAGGCAGCAAACCACATTGCCATGTATGTACCTATGCAACAATCCTGCATGGCTTGAAGTTGTATTTCAATGTGTTAATAGCATGTTGCTGTGAACTCTACTTGTGGTCTAATAAGTGAGGTCTAAAATTCCACAAATGCAGACATACATTCAAAATTTCTTTCTGACACTTTCTTTTCATGAATATAGAGTTAGGATGAAAGGAAAACTAACAGATTTCCTAAGAACAAAATTTACTTAAAATAGTTTATTGATGAGATTTGTTTACAACTTTTGAAAGAATTTTTGAAAGAACCATTTCAATGTCATTATGTTCCTCTTTGTACCAAAGGAAGTGGTGGATGGATAGAGCACACATTAAAATGATGACTCTCACAGATGCCAAATTGGTTCCAGTGGGAATGGAGTTGACTAAAGGAAAAAAAGACCCAAAGCACATGCTCATTACAAAAACAGCCATCAAAGATACACAATTCAGCCTGAAAATATTAAAATTTACCTTTTAATGTCATCCAGAGAAACTAAGATACTTGTCTTAAAAAAATCTAGTCTTTGGAGGACATGAAATGATGACTATATCCTAAAATCAAAGGTGTTCTTCAGTCCACACACATCTGTCTGCACTGAATAATCTGAGGTATAAACACTAAAAATGTAATGGAAAAATTGAGTTCACAAATAAACAGGTATAAAATAGCACATTCAGCACATTTTATGATCATTGAAAAGCCTGCTCATTTTTTAAGTCATTATTTTGTACAAACTGCCT
Organism: Cebus imitator; assembly: GCF_001604975.1. NCBI lineage: Eukaryota > Metazoa > Chordata > Mammalia > Primates > Cebidae > Cebus > Cebus imitator. The sequence continues at coordinate 2,413,978 of NW_016107375.1, read as the reverse complement.
CTTGGCAAAACGATTTATAGCCATTATAAAATTCTTCTTAAAAAACTGAGCTCTAAGTTTTGATTCTTCAACATCCATGCCACAAATATTAGATCAGTGAAGTCTGATAATCTGGAGCCATGAAATAAGGCCAATTCTGCTGAGACTGAGTAAATATTTATGTCACATCCTTTCTATAGTAGAGCTGAAAAAATACACGCAAGATAAAATGCTATATAATGGTAAGAGTTGAAAATCTTTTGGAGTCATTAAAATAAGAACAAGTCTTCACAAATATACACAGAAATTATGCCAACTGGCAACAGAGCAAGACTCTGTCTCAAAAAAAAAAAATATATATATATATATATGGCTCTAAATAGATACTGTTCTTTGTGACATTAAACAATGATACCATGAAGCCATCATGATTAGCAAAGCATGTCATAAAACTCATTCAGATAATTATTAATGGTTTTTCCAATATAAAAGATTTTCTTATTAATAACACAATTTTAAATGCTTTAAAAATTGTATTTAATCTTATCCTTGGAAAAATGTCAATTTGTAGACGTCATATATATTAATATAACTATGCATTATATAATTTCTAAGTCAATTCACCTAAATCAGTGTGCTGCTTTCAAAGGTTATATTGATGGGATACATGATCCATAAAGTTTAAAGTCCATCATATCCAAGGAACTGTTGAAGGCGGGAGTGGGAGAGGTAAGTGAAAGAGGAGAAGGGGGAAGAAAAATGGCAGCTTCTGCTATTTAATGATGACCCACAGAAATTACCACACTGAAATCTCATGATGCATTTTTATATACCCAATTTCATCCATAAAGAATTAAAGCTCGAAGCAGTTAAGTTCCTTACATTACAGAACGCTACGCAGATCTGCACCGTGCTGGTCCAACTCTAAACCTGGTTCTTTCAACCACCAGGCCATGCCTCTCCTACTCCAAAACCAAATGATCTCTCCAGAATTCTCTTCCACTGCTTCATCCTCATCCACAGAACCCCATATCCAAAAGGAAACAGTTACTTGTCCAGAAAGGTGCAATTTTGTGGTTTTGTGTTTGCTTGGTTTGATTTGTTGACTCTTCTGCCTTCTGTTCATCTTGGTATCGTATCTGCATTTCCTGATTTCTCCTAAGGGGCAATCTCTCTTAGGCATTTTGCTCTTTTCTTTATGGTTCATTCCTTCAACAAGCATTCACTGAACTGTCTATTTGCCAGGCCTGTTCAAATTCCTCAATGAATAAATTGTTGTCACTACATTTAAGGTGCCTCTGATTTTAAAGAAGAATATCATTCTAATACCATATAATGAGAGGTTTACAAAAGTCCTGTGGGAATGCAGAGGACAAAGTCTGCTAGGGAACTCCAGGAGAGCTTCCCAAAGAAGGCTGCCTGTGACCTGGAGTGTGCTGGAGAGAGACAGATCTGCAGGTGGATAGGAGGAATTTCAGTGTATGGAATAATTCAGACAAAGCTGGTCAGGTGTGATCCTTTGGTGCACATAGCACTTTGGCTGGAGCTGTGCAGGGAGGTAAGGCTGAAGAGAGAGGGCAGGCTGTGAGGCACCCACATGACAGTGCTTCCTACAGGATGCTCCACTGCCGAATTCTGAAGGACCACAGACAGGCCAAAAGTTCAAGTGCTTTCCTATGTTCATACAAATGAAAGGCATAAAGTATGTATCTTTCATTTTCATTTTTACTACTATGATTACTACCAACTTAGTATTAATTTACTAAATGAGTTATGGGATATTGCGTTTAGTTTTCATATACATAGGAGGGAAAATTACTAGAATTTACAGGACATCCTAACTAAGTCCCCTACAAAAGAGTCTGGCTGCTAGGCATGCAATGCTTGTTTATGTGGCAGAGCTCCTCATGCACATACATGCACACACACACACACCACAAGTGTCTGGAATTCCTGTAGTTTGGAAGAAGGGTGTTCTGTGATTGATGCATTTGGTTTTATATTGGTCATAGTCTTCAACTGATGCATCTCTAGCTTTTTTAGTTTTAAGTTTCTATTAAGTTCAAAATGGTCAAAGATGGATGTGGGTTCTCTCTACACAATACAGTGATGCATGACTGTTAAGACCATAGTCCGCAGACATCTTTCCCCTGCTAGAATATAATGAACCAGCAGGATATAAGAGAGGCTCCGAACCCTTCAGGTAGGACACCTGCTTCCCTGGCCAGGAGGCCAACAGTCTTGCCCTGACAAACTGTCAAAGGCTAGAATCAGAACTCATTACCTACCCTCCCCTCAAAACATCAACATTATCATATTATGCTTTGTAGCCCTGTCTACTGCCCACAGCTTTCTCCATTCTAACCTTTCCACTGAGCCCTCTGGAGCACATATTTTTCATTAGGAAAAAACCCTCCTCAGCCTCCTTGAACACCCTTGATCTAACAGAAACCTGGATGTCCCCTGAGGACGGCTCTTTCTCAGAAGGCTTTTCAACTGGTGACCTCTTAGTTCTCTCTCCACAAGCCACGTACCATGGAGATGGCTCTTCATTACTGCTTCCAAATCATTTCTCCTCAAACACCCCAGCTACCTTGAAATAGCTCATCAGACTACTCCATCCATCAACCTTTCTTGCTTGAGTCATCTGCAGACATCACCATCACTCCTGCTCATTTTCTGACAAACTGAGCACCTAGCTCACTGTCTTTCCCTCCACACTACTCCCATGCTCATTTTGTAAATTTCTACATTCCTGTAGACAAGGCACCCAACCACATAACCTCTAAGTCCTCCATCTGCTTACTCACTTCCTCTATTCTACCTCAGCTACCTAGCCCCTTGTTCTCACCCTGCCTAGACATTCTCTCCGTTAGTAACTGCACTGCCACTACAATTCTGAATTCATGCATTCCACTCCCTAACTACCACTTTGCAGCATTCAGGTGATCTCCTCTAGTCTGGACTCAGTTTTTGACCCGCTCTGTTATCCCTACTATTTTTCTCATTGTCCATCGCCATCTTTATGTCCTCACTTCCCTACTTGCCCAACTAGGATTCTGCAGATCAGTACTGGCATCACTTTCTTGCAAATGCCTTCCCAAATTTCCTCACTCCTCTTTTCCTCCATCATATTTGCCTGGCAAAACCCTAACTTTTATTGAATCCAACTCACCATCAGCTCCAGGTACCAGGGAAGTTACATATAGCTGAAGAGCAACATAACCATTCCACTTGCTCTTACTTTAAATTCATCACCACAAATGTCAAGTGACCCCCAGCTCTGCACAGCAATCTGCTACATTGACCTAGTCCCTAGGGAAACCTGACTCTCCTACTGTTCTCTTTAAACTTTTACCAAAAATCCCTAATCTTCATGCTTAGCTGACTTTCACCTCTTTTTAACTGAAAGATGGAATCTATCAGAAGCAAATTACCTTGTCTTTCCACCTGAAGACCACACACTCACCTGTATCAACATGTACATATTCTGCCTTCACCCCTGTTATAAAAGGGATGAAATATCCTTCCTCCTATCTTTAGGATATCAATCTTTGTTTCTAATAAAATGTAAGTGTTATGAAGTGTAGGCATTTAATAAACATTTGTTGAATTAAGCTGAATTATTCCTATCACAGTGTACAAACATGTAAAATTTTCCAGTCAAAACCAAAAAACCTCTCTAGAATCCATGCCCCTTCCATTTGCTGCCTTATTTTTCTGCCTATACTCTGACTTCCTTTCTCTCTTCAACCCATCCTAATTAGCTTCCTAAACAGCATGCCAAATAAATGATTCATGACAAAGTAACCACCAACTTCCATTGTACCAGCTTCATTCATTTACCAACAGTCTATTATAAGTCCTCATTTTAATCTCTTACTTAGATCTGCATCAAGTTGTACAATTAAGATTTGTACTTTATTGCATACACATTATAATTCAAACATTAGAAAATGTCAATAAAAGTATTTCATGGTAGATCAGACACAGCTGAAAAGAAGATTAGTGGACTGAAAGATAAATCCAAGGAAATTACCTAAAACACAGATGGGAGAGAAATGGAAACTAAGAGATACCAAGAGACATGAAGAATAGAATAAGAAGGTCCAACAAGCCTGACAGGGCATTTTCAGAAGTAAAAGAATAGCAGAGACATAACACAACAAATTAAAACTTCAGATCACAAAAGTTACCCAAAAGTAGAGATTTAATTATTTTTTCCCCTTCTAAGATTAGAAAACTAGCAGGCTTAAGTCTAGGTTTTATGTTTTTTGTAATATACCACATGACTCAGAAAAGAAAGAAAAATCCAATTGGCTCAGAAACTCCTTTAGGCACAATTCACATATTATCCTGCTTCTTAAACTGGATGTGTGAACTCTTGGAGATAGCCCGTGATGCACTAGGAATAAGGAAAACCACAGAATGACATTTTACTGGACCATTAATTTTCTAAAAGGAATTCATGGAAGTTAATTAAGTAATTGAACTGGCATGTGATTATATCTTTTCAGTAATAAAACAAACATGGATATATTTACCAAAGTAGAACTTCAAATGTGCATTTATATGACAAACTATAAAACCTGAGCATGTGGTAACTGGATTCTAACAAACTCCTCGATCCATAAATGAGTTATGCACTCATCTTCTTCAGCTCTAAAGGCTAAGTTTAAAGCGCACTCTGATAGCTTTCTCAACAACCTGTGAATTACTATGATTCTCAAGATTCAGGGTCTGTTTAATGACAACAAAAAAGATTCTTCATGTAATTCGCTAAGTTTTTGCTGTTTCTTCTACTCTGGATTTAAATGTTTTATTTTGTGAAGAGTATGACGAAAATGTTGAGAGACTGAGGACACAAACTGATACCCAGAAAGGGAGAAGGCTAATGCATAGTTCTCTCTCATCCCACTCTCTTCTGCTTGTTATGAAGCTCTGATAATTACTTCTACAAATAATCCAACCCAGAAAGCTAGTTTATTATATCATGGTCTTGCCTTCATCTACTATATGTTATCATATCTTAGTGTAAGGATTAGGGAGAGTTACAACAGATCTGTATGATAATGGCTTCAGTAAACGTTTAAAAGTAAGTGCAACAGAGTTTGCACATTGCCTCATGATGGTCAAAAGCCAGGCTCCTTTTCTCTTGTTGCTTCACTGTGGACTGTCTCCATTCTTAAGGTTATCCATGGTCCAGGATGGCTAAACCAGCTCCAGCCATCACATCTTCATTCAAGTCAGCGGGAGAAAGATGAGAACATGTACTCCCTTTAAGAATTCTACCGGCAAATTTGCCCATACTATTTGTACTTACATTCTATTGGCCAAACTATGGACCACAGCTGGTTGCAAGAAAGAATGAGAAATATGGTCTATTCTAGGTGTGCATGTAGTCAGCTCAAATGAGGAAGCAACACAACTAGCAGTCACTGCCACACCTCATCTGAATAAAACTTTGCAAGTGTCCCAAAAACATGCCCTTTCACTTGATGTGACAGAAAAGATAGTTTACCTTCCATACCTTGTCCTTCATGTCCTTTCTTTAACTTAGATCAGAAGAAACAACTGTGCCCAGATAAACCAGTGAGCTTCATTAACAACATAAAAACTGGCAGAAGTACCCTACCATCCTCCCTTTAAATACAAGCAACAGGGTGCCTCAAAACATGTGCTATTAATTATGGGACCAAAAGGAGGAAAATGACTTCAGCTGCTTGACAGCAAGAATTTGCCTCCTTTCTTGATGTGACCAAGTCATGAACTAAAACTAATAAAAGCGACAGCTTGGATTTAAACTGCACCTTTCTGTAGTAGGACTCCAACTTTTCAAAAATATTGTAATATGCAATTTTACTTTCATAATGTACCCTTAATGTTCTGACAAGATACAATGACATTACTTAACATTTAAAACAATAACTACTACAATACTTAATCTGCTGAAATATAATCTACACATATATCTAGGGACAAAAACTGAAAAAGAATGAGAAAGATCAAAAATTGCTATATTTTTTCAAACAGAGGCAGAATTATAGCTAAACTTACTTTTTAAATTTCAGAACTCTGAAAGCTCTTCATGCAATGTTTTAAAATTTTATATAAACAGACACTTCATACACATGTAAATATATCTTATGCACATGTATACAGTATAAAGATAGAGACAGATGGTATTTCCATCTATGATCTGTACTGTAGGGAGCTAGACTTGCAAACTATATGCCCAAAACTACTTTGCCTGCTGGCTTCAGGTTAGGGTCTGACAATAGGAGACACTGGCAGGAGACTGAAAGGGGAAAAGAATGAGGGAACCATTTTTCTTTTTGCTTCCTGTAGGGTCTCTGGCAGATGCAACTACTGGTCCAATGGCTTCCTGCTCAGGTAGTAAGGCTCCCATGGGAGTGGAGCCGGCAGGTTCTACTGCATTGTGATATAGAAAGATTTTCATTCAACTGTTATCTGGAATGTCAAAATACTGAAAACCACCAAAATGACCAACCATAGCGGGAAGGCTAAATAAACTTGGGTAGATCCATATAATACACCATTAAAATAACATTCATGAAGAAATATTAATGGCAGGGAAGACAGACCATAATGGTACATAAACAAGACAGGATTTTTAAAACTATACTGTCATTAGCATTATTTTGGTGGTATTAATGCAGAGTTAGACAAGAGCATTTTAAAAAATGCAGATTAAGATTCAGTATCATTTAAATATCTATGAGAGTTATGTCCAAGCCTGATAGAAAAGTATGAAAAGGACAGAAAATGCAATCCAGGTGTAAAAAGTATACTTGGAGAAAACTGGCTCAACCTAAGTAGAGGGCTGCAGATTTTTGCTTACGCCATGAATTTTCTCTCAAAGGTGGCAAACTTGAAAATTTGATTGGGAGGTTTATTTGTTTTGTTTGTTTTGTTTTATTTTAACTAACCTTTTGGGATGAGTGCAGTGGCTTATATCCATAATCCTAGCATTTTGTGAGGCTGAGGCAGGAGGTTGGCTAGAGGCCAGGAGTTTGAGACCAGCCTGGGCAACACAGCAAGATGCTGTCTCTATAAAAAAAATAATTAGCTGGGTGTCATGGTGTGTGCTTGTAGTCCCAGCTACTCAGCAGGCTGAAGCAAGAAGATAGCTTTAGCCTAGGAAGTTGAGGCTGTAGTGAGCCACGATGTACCACCGAATTCCAGCCTGGGCAACAGAGCAAGATCCTGTCTTTAAAAAAAAAATTTGGTCAGGCGCAGTGGTTCACACCTGTAATCCCAGAACTTTGCGAGGCTGAGGCAGGCAGATCACAAGGTCAGGAGTTTGAGACCAGCCTGGCTAACATGGTGAGGCCCCACCTCTACTAAAAATATAAAAAATTGGCTGGGTGTTGTGATGGGCATCGTAATCCCAACTATTTGGGAGGCTGAGGCAGAAGAATTGCTTGAACCCAGCAGGTGGAGACTGCAGGTGAGCCACGATTGCGCCACTGCACTCCAGCCTGGGTGACAGTGTGAGACTTCATCTCAATAAACTAAAAATCTTTAACCTAACTGTTCAATGTATAAATCACAGATACATAATACAAGTTCATAATACACAGTATATCTGTGGTCTTAAAATTTCCTGCCATTGCAGGAGAAATGAGAATTAGGAAAAAATGACCCAAAAAGGATCCTTAGGGGAATGATAATGAGCTGGAATTCCACTCAAGGTGGTTGGTAAAATATTAAGGGAAATATTACAGAAAGTAGTAAGATATAGTCTCATACCTTTTGGAAGGCCAAAAGGTGTTCCTAACTTGTAATAATGGAACAGGCTGAAGGTGGCTGATTCTTACCTTAGATCATTAAATCATAGGGTAAAGATTAGGGATAATAGAAGCTTCCCCAGTTAAGACTGTTTACCCTGCATTCCTTTGTCTCGACTCTAACTAGCTTGTTTATTTATGTAACCTGAGAGCCAGATGGCTGTCTTGGGGGGAGGTCAACCAGGGAAATTAGCCGTTAATGGTGTTTGCTCTGGGTCCCTGAACCAAACCTTTTATCATTTGTAAAATCACTCTTTTAACGATGTTAATTATCCACAAGCGTGTTGACTTAGAACCTCTGTTACTGAATCCATACTCAATAAATGCAAGGAGGAACAGCTATTTGGGGGTCAGGTAGCTTCAATCATCCTCTGAGAGCAGGTGACAACCTCCCCAGCCCATGTATTCACTGTACTCTGTGTTTGAGTGTTTGGCACCCAATGTGGGGTGAACTGACGTGATCCACACCACAATAATGGAAAAAAAGGTTAAGAAACACTGGCCAACATAAATTTCCATGAAGAATAAAGTACCAATGTAACTTGAACCCATGGGTGCATGGGAGGGTCGTAATCAACCATATCCAGAGGGCACGGACCCAGAATTCTTAGCTATCACAGAAACAACGGAATGGTTCAGTATAGAGCCAGCCAACCCTGTGTTAAGTAAAAACAGCATGAATGCATGCAGCACCAACACATACAAAACTCAAAGCTTGTAAATAATACCAAAATATTATAGATTTTATATATTTATATTTTTAAAAAATATTTTATATTTTAATACCAAAATAAAAAAGAACTAGAAATCCACTATATTGGATATACTATGACTGTTAAGAATAGGAAATGCTTTGGGTAGACAAGTCAAATCATTAAAAAGAAAATCTAACATATCAAATTTATAATGGCAGTTTTATTATTTTAATGGATATAATTAGCCAAGTTTATAAATGACATTAATTACATGGGATTCAGTCTGTTTAACCTGAGTTCAGTGAATATCAATCAAAGGTCCTCTTGAAAGCTATTGCTAAAATTTATTCAATTTAATTTAGCCTAAACTTAAAAGCTAAAGGAAAGGATAAACTTGAAAATGTTATCTTAATAAAGTATAAAAACCTTAGTATAAAACACGAGTAACTGCCAATATTACTTTCTGAGCACAAGAGATGCCCCCACATATGTAAAATTACATACCTGAAGTTGACCTGTTATGCATATACATATGAATGAGTTTATATGTATGTATATTTGCCACATATACATAGGAGATATATCAAACCGTTAATCATAATTATGTCTGCTCAAAGAATTATTATTTTAAGTTTTCTTTATAATTCTCTATATTTTCCAAATACAGAGTATATATTTGTTATCTGTATTTTCAAGGCCATTTTACTTTGTTGCTAAGATGTTCCTCTATATTAGCATCTCATTAATTCATAAACTACAGAAAATGTTGCCTTTACATTAAAAAAAATATATGTGCTTGGGAGGATTACAGATGAGATTGATAGGCAAAAAAGAAGGTAAAAGATTCTAGCCAAATGCTGTTCAATTGAAACAATAAGGGCCACATTTATCATTTTAAATTTTCTAGTAGACAACTAAAAACTTACAAAGAAACAGGTAAAAATAATTACATTAATATATTTTATTTAATCCAGTATAGATAACATATTAGCATTCCAATGCAATCAATATAAAAATTATGAATAAATGAAGTATTTTACTTTTTTTTTTTTTTTTTTACTATTTTACATTTTTATAAAGCCTTTAGAATCTGGTATTTTCCACTTGGAACACATCAATTCAGCTAGCTGCATTTCAATGCTCAAAAGCCACATGTGGCTAGAGGCTTCCTTAGAGATAGTGCAGGTCTAAGCAGAGGGACAACAGGACCGAAGCCACAGAGGCAGAGTAGCACAAAGCACAGCTGGAAAATGGAAGGATCATGTAAGTGGAGTTGAGGATCAACAGGCAGGCAAGCCACCAGTTACGGTGGTCACCGTGTGCCACTGAGGGCTTTACAATCTTATTATCAACAAGACCCATACCAAAAGGGTACAAGAGAGCCAACACAATCAAGTTTTAGAAAGCTGCTTTAAAAAGTACTCTCCAGAAGAAAAGTGTGGAAAAGCCTGTATGTAACAAAAGGGAGGTCTGTAAGAATTAACATGAGAGATGACGGTTAAGGCTATAAGAGGAAGGGACAGACAGATGATCTGAAGGTAAAATTGAGAAGTACCTACAAACTTAGGATATTTATATTTTCCTGGTGACTTTTTTTCTTTTGTCACACACTGGCTATCTTTATCTCTAGGAAAGCTACAGACACTGGTATAGCTGGTAATCTTCGCTATTGTTTATGTGCATGCACTGCGTGTGACTGTATAACTGAGGGCACATTGGGGAGTGGGGCAAGTAAAGGATGAAATCAAGAGCAGAGGTTGTGAGAGCAGCAGGAAGCAGCCAAATGACCAGGCAGATACGGGCAGGTCCCTGGGGAAACTTCACTCTAAGCCAAAGACAGTTTAAAGCCTGAAAGTTAAGCTGCAAATTAAATCCTCAGACCTTGTCCTCCTGTTTGGTGTGTTTTCTTCAGACTGGTCCCCACCGTTCACCTATTTTACACGTACTTACCCTTTCCTAATTGGTTTTCTACACTTTCGTGCCCACCTTGGAGTGGTGCCTTCGCTTTAACCTTTTTTGCATACTCACAAACCAATCAGCACACACTTCCCAATCTGAGTCCATAAGAGACCCTGGACCCAGCCACACAGGGGGAACTTTCCCACCTTCAGGTAAGGGAGGCATTCCTCCTATATCCCCACTCTGCTGAAAGCCAATTTCATGGCTCAGTAAAATTCTTCTCTGCCCTCCTCATCCTTCAATGTCCTGCATATCGCCATTCTTCTTGGGCATGGTACAAGAGCTTGGGAACCACCAAACATCGGTGCAAGCTATAACACAGGTAAGCAAAGTCATGTCAGCATGGTTCCCCAGCTTGCCAAGTGACTGAGAAGAAAAATCCTACATCAGTTGTGTTAGCTCTTGGCTTAAGAGCTAATAGAAGGTAGGTTTTACAAGACAGCGAAGGTAGAGTGGAAGCACAGATCTAGGTACCTCTAAGACTAACAGGTCCTAATCACATGTGCCACAAAGTTAGGAGAAAGGTGGGTGCCAGAGATAAGGCATTATGAACATGTACTTGTAAGTAATTCTTGAAGCTGTCTGTCAGAAGCATTTAAGCCAGAGCCCCTCTATCTTGAACAGAAGTTGAGTTAAATAAGGCTAAGACCTGCTGGGCTGCATTCCCAGGAGATTAAGGCATTCTGAGTCACAGGACAAGACAAAAGGTCAGCACGCACAAGATACAGGTCATAAAGATCTTGCTGATAAAACAGGTTGCAGTAAAGAAGCTGGCCAAAACCAGCCAGCACCAACCAAAACGAAGATGGCAATGAGAGTGACCTCTAGGCATTCTCACTGCTACACTCCACCAGCACCAGGACAGTTAACAAATGCCATGGCAATGTCAAGACATTACCCTACATGATCTAAAAAGGGGAAGCATGAATAATCCACCCCTTGTTTAGCATATCATCAAGAAAGAACCATAGAAATGGGCAAACAGCAGCCCTCAGGACTGCCCTGTCTATGGAGTAGCCATTCTTTTGTGCCTTTACTTTCTTAATAAACTTGCTTTCACTTTACTGTATGGATTTGCCTAGAATTATTTCTTGTACAAGATCCAAGAACCCTCTCTTAGGATCCAGATCAGGACCCCCTTTTTGGTAACATCTTTCTGAAAACCCACAGAAGGAACAATACTGAGGAAACCCCTGATCCAGGGCTAACTTTGGGTAAGCAGTGGGGTCCAGTAACAAAGCCACTGGTATACATAACATTACCAAAAAAGATGACATTTGACTTGCACCACTTACCTCCCCTCCAAGGGCTATTGTAAACATCACATAAAAAAAAAAAAAAAAAAAAAAAAAAAAAAAAAAAAAAAAAAAAAACAAACAAACAAAAAACGTGTTGCCAGGTGCAGTGGCTTACGACTGTAATCCCAGCACTTTGGGAGGCCAAGGCTAGCAGATCGTATGGTGGTGGGAGCCTGTAATCCTAGCTACTCAGGAAGCTAAGGTATGAGCATCACTTGAACCAGGAGACGGAGGTTGCAGTGAGCCAAGATTGTGCCACTGCACTCCAGAGAAGGCAACAGAGTGAGACTCCATCTCAAAAAATAAAAATAAAAAAATACCCCCCTACACGTGAGGTCATTTAGAATCTGTAAGGTGCCATGGAGATTTAAAGTAGGCATGATGACTACCCATTCACTCTCTCTCTGGGTCTCTCTCATTTCCTCTTCCCCTACTTACACATCCAACTCAACTATTCTCCCCCATTTCCATGCCTAGGCTCAGCTGTATCAAAGGAAAATATAAAAACGGAATAATCACATCAGCCTTAAGGTAGCTGTAAGACACACAGACAGATAAGCTTAGCCCTAGATCCCATATTCCAAGCACTTAACCTTTCTCTGTGCCAGAGGAAATGTTGCTAAACTAAAACAAAGTGGGTTAGGAGGAGGACTCCTCCACAATTATAAAGCAGGTGGAATACAAAAATATAAAATAAGAGTAAATAAGAAATTCATGTCAACGTGCAAACCAAAGACATCTAAAGATAAAACATGATCTTCTTACATGCCACTGTCACCCGAATAAGGATAAACTAAGGATAGGTAGTTTCTTCCTTATCAAATATTATTTTACAAGTTTATGATAATCATTTCCTCACTTTTCTTTACACACAGAAGTACCTATAGATAAAACTCTAAATGATATAGTTTAGTTTTGCCAGTTTTCAAAAAATATAGTTTTGCCTATTGGACTTCCACACTGTATATGTGTTCTTTTGTAATTTGCTTTTCACTCAACATTGTGCTGTAAGAGTCATTCAGGTTATATGAGTAGCTGTAGGTCCTTCAGCTGCGTATATTGACATAATATTTTTCATCCATGCCACTGTTGGTCTTCCGACTTGCTTCAAGCCTGAGACCATTATAAAGAAAGCTGCTACGAATGTTTGTATATGGGCTCCCTGATACACACATGCAAATTCCTCTAAAGAATACACCTAAGAATGGAGGCAGTGTGTTAAAGAGTAGATATATATTAAGTTTTACTAAATAAACACCAAACAAAGCAGCTGCACTTAACTACATTCTTAACAAAGTAAGATTTCCTACTGGTGCACTGCCTTCTTTTGTAATTTAAATGTAACCTTCATCTCCAGTTTTGCAATTGTACCTGTTTTCAATATTTGCCCAATTTTGAAGCAGATTTAGTTCATTTTCACCTTATGCAAAATAAGAGTAAAATTACATCTCCAGTCTAATAAGCAACATCTAGCTCCACACAGAACCAGCAGGGGGAATTCAGATATTCATATCCTATGATTGACTTCTGTATATCTCTGGAAGTTATCCCCAAAATCCCAAGGTTATTAGAACTCTTCATTCTCTCTTGTGTTTGGCTCACTCTTTTTGTGTGTTGCAATCATGTTTATTAAGATTGCTTAAACGTGAGGCATAATGGCTCAGTCCTATAATCCCAGCACTTTGGGAGGCTGAGGTAGATGGACCACTTGAGCTCAGGAGTTCGAGACCTGCCTGGACAACATGGCAAAACCCAGTCTCTACAGTAGATACAAAAATTAGCTGGGTGTAGTGGCATATGTCTGCACTCTCAGCTACTCAGGAGGATGAGGTGAGAGGATCGCTTAAGCCCAAGAGGTGGAGGTTGCAGTGGGCCAAGATCACACTACTGCACTCTAGACCCTGCCTTAAAAAAAAAAAAAGAAGAAAGAAGATTACTTATTTCTTTAATCATTTAACATACATGTTGGGCTCCATAAATTTAAATTCCCATGCACAAAAAAATTGCGTGATATTTGTATCATTCCACAACAGAACTACACTTAACCTGCCTATCATGTGTGGAGGGAAAAATAGGCATGCCTGTAGTAAGAAAATGTAATATATTTCTTAAATATTGAGTTTTATGTACTATGAAGATATATGTGATGTTATAAACTTCAGAAGCAACAATGAAGATATGTTTTCCAGAGAAACCCATCTTTGCCCATTGTGAAAGACTATCAACATTTACGGTCTGATGACTTATATTACGCCACTGCTGCACTGACTACATGAAAGACTAAAAGACATGATTTTTAAAAATCTTTCAAAATAAATACATTTCAAATAATTAGCAGTTATTTTCTAATTCTGCCAGAATCTTAAATAAAACATACAAATAAAATTTTAAAACATAAAAATATAACTTAAAAACAAATGAATCATAGTATATCATTTTGTTGTACCAAAATACCCATATAGTCATTGACAATCTGAAAACATCTCAGTGGTAACTGGAATCCTGTGTCAACACTCTGCTACTGAATTAGAGAAAACCAATATATTGGAGAAAAATCTGAAACAAGTATTTTCTTTTAGAAATACAATGGAAGTGCCAGGACAATAAAATACCCTACTTTGCTAAAAATATACATATATTTTATAAAATAAAATAATCATGAATAGTCCATGTGTAGTGGCTCACAACTGCAATCCCAGAACTTTGGAGGCCAAGGCAGGCAGGCTGCTTCAAGTCAGGAGTTCAAGACCAGACTGGTAATATGGTAAAACTCCATCTCTACTAAAAATACTAAAATTAGCTGGGCGTGGTGGCGCGCCTCTAATTCCAGCTACTCGGGAGGCTGTGTCAGGAGAATCGCTTGAACCTGGGAGGCAGAGATTGCAGTGAGCCAAGATCACGCTACTACACTACGGCCTGGGCAACAGAGTGAGACTCAGTCTCAAAAAAAAAAAAAAAAAAAAAAAACAAAAAATAAAAAAAAAAAAAAAAAAAAAAAAAATCATCAATACTTTTCAAGTTAAATATAGAGAAATATTTTACAAAAATCAGAAAAAAAGGAATGTAAGTTTTCACTGGCTTATTTTGTAAAACTGAAGGCCTTAATCAAAATGCCCTGGAATTAATATATCTGAAAAAAAAAATCCCAATTACAGAAGAAAAACATCAGGGAAAAAGATGTTTTACTGCAATGATGCTTAAGCAAGAATTTATGAACCATCTAAATGTACAATAAGATACAATTTAAATAAATGAGAGTAAATCCACACAGAAGAGATAATAAAAACAATGCTTACTGAAGTTTATAACAATATGAGAAATGTGATCAAGTTTACAGCTAAACAGCAGGATATATCATTACATCATACAGAATAGTGTCACTGCCCCCGAAATGCTCCGTGCTCTACCTACTTATCCCTCTTCTCCTTCCCCGGAGCCCTTGGCTATCACTGATCTTTTTATCATCTCCATTTTTTTTTTTTTTTTTTTGCACTTTCCAGAATGTCATATAATTGGAATCATACAATATAGACGGCCTCTGTAGACTGGTTTCTTTCCTTTAGCTATATGCTTTTAAGGTTCTTCCATGTCTTTTCCTGGCTTAATAGCTCTTTTTTTCTTATTGCTGAATAAAATTCCACTTTATGAATGTGCCACAGTTTGACTCATCTATAGAAGGACATCTTGTTTGCTTCTAATCTGAGGCAATTATGCATTTATTTAAACCCTTAGTACTGTACAACACAGAGTAAACCCTAAACTATGGACTTTAGTCCATAAAAATGTATCAATATTGGCTCACCAATTGTCACAAATGTAGTACACTAACGGAAGATGCTAACGGGAAACTTGAAGAGGAAATGTATATATGAGGACTGTATGTACTTTCCACTCATTTTTCTGTAAACCTAGAACTGCTCCAAAAAATAAAGTCTATTAATTTTTAAAGTAAAATGTAAAGGAGTAATTAAAAGGATAAAGGCACAACCATAAAGAGAATGAAAATGGAGCCTTAAGTGGATGAAGGATTTTAACAATTTCTGGTAGAAAGTTAGTAGTGAGGCCAGGTGTGGTGGTTCACTCCTGTAATCCCAGCACTTTGGGAGGCTGAGTCAGGTGGATCACGAGGTCAAGAGATTGAGACCATCCTAGCCAACATGGTGAAACCCTGTCTCTACTAACAATACAAAAATTAGCTGGGCGTGGTAGCATGTGCCTGAAGACCCAGCTACTCGGGAGGCTGAGGCAGAAGAATTGCTTGAATCTGGGAGGCGGAAGCTACAATAAGCCAAGATCGTGCCACTGCACTCTAGCCTGGCAACAGAGCAAGACTCCATCTCAAAAA
>NW_016107375.1:2392070-2396626 GCF_001604975.1 Cebus imitator | reverse complement strand
AAAAAAAAAAAAAAAAAAAAGAAATTATCTTTAAAAATAAGAGTCCCACAATTTTTTATTTACTCACAGTCTCTTGATCAACATATGTATATAAATAGGTAACATTATTTCTACTTTTAGAAACATTGTTGCAAAGCTTTATACTTTGGAATAGTTACTATTGAAGACACCTGCTCTCTTAAAGCTAGTATCTGCTAGTCTGCACTTTCTAAAATAAACAAACTAGATCTAAACTACAGCATAAGGACTAGAGTTAATAGTCCTGAAAAGTGTTAATAGGCCTGAAAAATGATACTGATATAATAGGTGGCAAGGCTTCCAATTTGGTACATTATGGTGAAGGGTGCTAATGCAGTTGCTGTTTAATCTGCACTTATTATCCTTCTTAATAATCTAAAAACAGGGGAATATTACATTAATTTTGCAGGTAATTTTGCAAGCTGACAGGCTAAAGGACCATGAAACAAGAAAGATAAAAACATTTAAGGTTTGGAAAACTAAAGAAATCAACATAGATGAGAGGGAGAAAAAAAATGTGAGGTAGGTGAATGGTAAACAAGTATTTGCTTTCAGATCTCATTTTGTTCTCAACACTTATCACACATTATTTAAATGTGAAAAAAGCCCACAGACAAAGACGCTCTAAGTTCCATTTTTAAATGAGGAAACTGGAGCTCAGTGAAGTTGCTGAGGTGACTCAACTTGTAAAAGGCAGGGCCTGATTTCCAGCGGAAACCTTTCTGATGCCAAAAGCCATAGTCTCTTCCAACCCACCACCCTGCTGGTGAGAAGGAACAGCTACTTCTCTCCCTTTCTTGCTTTTGTCAAGTATGGGACCCCTGTGTCCTGCAGAAGTGAGATGAAGGCTGCTAAGCACCACGATGAATGGCACCCTGCTCTGTCTCCACCACTTGTTCAATTGTGTTTGATGGGCCTTTAAGGACCATGGTCTCACAAAGATTATGAACAAGTAAAAGAGTGGAAAAATGAAGAGCCATGCGCCATAATCCTATGAAGAATCATCATTCTGTTTTTACAGATAGGGAAAAAGCTTAGAGAAATTACGTAACTTTCCCGAGTATAGAGCTAATTAGTGTGCAGTCAGGTCTGATCAGAGCCCACATTCTTTTTTTTTTCCCCCATTTTTTTATTGCATTTTAGGTTTTGGGGTACAGGTGAAGAACATGCAAAATTGTTGCATAGGTACCCAAGTGGCAGTGTGATTTGCTGCCTTCCTCCCCATCACCTACATCTGGCATTTCTCCCCTTGCTAGCTCTCCCCAGCTCCCCACCGTCCCTCCCCTATTTCCCCCCAACTGACCCCAGTGTGTAGTGCTCCCCTCCCTGTGTCCATGTGTTCTCACTGTTCAACACCCGCCTATGAGTGAGAACATGCGGTGTTTGATCTTCTGCTCTTGTCAGTTTGCTGAGAATCATGGTTTCCAGGTTCATCCATGTCCCTACAAAGGACCCAAACTCATCGTTTTTGATGGCTGCATAATATTCCATGGTATATGTGCCACATTTTCCCTATCCAGTCTATCGTCGATGGGCATTTGGGTTGGTTCCAGGTCTTTGCTATTGTAAACAGTGCTGCAATGAACATTCGTGTGCACGTGTCCTTATAGTAGAACGATTTGTAATCCTTTGGATATATACCCAGTAATGGGATTGCTGGGTCAAATGGAATTTCTATTTCTAGGTCCCTGAGGAATCGCCACACTGTCTTCCACAATGGCTGAACTAATTTACACTCCCACCAACAGTGCAAAAGTGTTCCTATTTCTCTACATCCTCTCCAGCATCTATTGTCTCCAGATTTTTTAATGATCGCCATTCTAACTGGCGTGAGATAGTATCTCAATGTTGTTTTGATTTGCATTTCTCTGATGACCAGTGATGATGAGCATTTTTTCATATGTTTGTTGGCCTCACGTATGTCTTCTTTTGTAAAGTGTCTGTTCATATCCTTTGCCCACTTTTGAATGGAGCCCACATTCTTTATACGCTGTCTTATCGAGCACTTCCAGAAGGACTAGTGATTAAAATATACCTTTTTAATAGACAAACTGAAATTCACAATAGTATTTATCCTCACAGTGATTCTATTTTCCTCCAATGTTTATTATGAAAATGGTCAAACACAGAGAAAAGAAAAAAAAAAAAAAAGAAAAAAAAAAACTCTATAGTGAATACCCATAAACATAGCTGCTAGATTGCTAGATTTTATATTAACATTTTGCTGTGTGATAATATCTCTATCCATCTGTCAATCCTTCTACTCATCCATAAATGTAACTTATTAATGTATGTAAAAGTTAAGTTGCAGAAACACAGTGATTCTATTTTTTTGTTATTCTTTTTAAATCAAGACAGAGTCTTGCTCTGTCACCCAGGCTGGAGTGCAATGTTACAATCTAGGCTCACTGCAATCTCTGTCTCCTCAAGCAATCTTCTCACCTCAGCTTACAGAATAGCCAGGATTACAGGTGCGCCACCACATCCAGCTAATTTTAGTAGTTTTAGTAGAGATGGGGTTTCACCATGTTGGCCAGTCTAGTCCTGAACTCCTGACCTCGGGTATCTGCCTGCCTAGGACTCCCAAAGTGCTGGGATTACAGGTGTGAGCCATCACACCCAACCTGATTCTATTTTAAAAGAGAAAGTTTTGAATAACTCTTAATATTAGACTTTGAAAAAATTACTTATGTAATTATAAATATTAAGAATTATCCATGTAAAAGGTGGTCTTCAAATTCCACAAGCCATAGTTTCAGGATTTTTCCTACCATTCACAAATTCTGTCAGTGAGTAACCTTGAATAAATTTAATCTTTGAATTTACTCCAAACATCCATTCTGAAATTAACATAGATTAAAACAGCTGTTTAAAAAAAGTTACACTTATTTGACTGGGATTTAATTTAACAGGTTTAAAGGAAATCAGTTTTAACCACTTCATTTTTCAAAGAATAAGATTTATATTCTCAAAATAAAAATGCAATTTCATAATTTTAATAGTCTCGCTTTTAAATCTTTTTAAATCCTACAATTTATAATACAGTCTCAAAAGTAGGTTAAATCATTAGCACCAAATAAACAGCACTTATAACAAGCCTCAGAAACTTAACCAAGGATTTCATCTGCAATTGATAGTTTTATTCTATATTCTTCCTGGTAAATACAAGCTAATTAATTCTTCAAGTATTTGTAGCATGAAAGGGGCCACCAGTCTTCCCTTCAAATCTGTTAATAAGAAAATGAGGCCAGGTGTGGTGGCTCATGCCTGTAATGCCAGCACTTTGGGAGGCCTAGACATGCGGATCACAAGGTCAGGAGATTAAGACCATCCTGGGCCAGGCGCGGTGGCTCACGTCTGTAATTCCAGCACTTTGGAAGGCCGAGGCGGGCAAATCACAACGTCAAGAGATCAAGACCATCCTGGCCAACATGGTGAAACCCCGTCTCTACTAAAAATACAAAAATTAGCCAGGTGTGGTGACGGGCACCTGTAGTCCCAGCTACTCGGGAGGCTGAGGCAGGAGAATCACTTGAACCTGGGAGGTGGAGGTTGCAATGAGCCAAAATCGTGCCATTGCACTCCAGCCTGGGCAAGAGTGAGACTCTGTCTCAATCAATCAATCAATAAAAGACCATCCTGGCTAACATGGTGAAATCCTGTCTCTACTAAAAATACAAAAATTAGCTGGGTGTAGTAGTATGCGCCTGTAGTCCCAGCTATTCGGGAGGTTGAGGCAGCAGAATTGCTTGAGCCCGGGAGGCTGAGGTTGCAGTGAGCTGAGATCATTCCATTGTTCTCCAGCCTGGGGGACAGAGCGAGAGACTCTGTCAAGAAAGAGAAAAGAAAAGAAAAGAAAAAAAGAAAAGAAAAGAGAAGAGAAGAGAAGAGAAGAGAAGAGAAGAGAAGAGAAGAGAAGAGAAGAGAAAGAAGAGAAGAGAAGAGAAGAGAAGAGAAGAGAAGAGAAGAGAAGAGAAGAGAAGAGAAAAGAAAGAAGGAAGGAAGGAAGGAAGGAAGGAAGGAAAAGAAAGAAAAGAAAGAAAGAAAGAAAGAAAAAGAAAGAGAGAAAGAGAGAAAGAGAGAAAGCGAGAAAGCGAGAAAGCAAGAAAGCAAGAAAGAAGGAAAGAAGGAAAGAAGGAAAGAAGGAAAGAAGGAAAGAAGGAAAGAAGGAAAGAAGGAAAGAAAGAAAGAAAGAAAGAAAAAGAAAAAGAAAATGAGAGTAGCGTGTGGGCATAATGACTCCCAAAGCTAATTCTGGGGACTGGTTTAAAAGTGGTTGTCAGCAAATTGTGAGAACAAAAGATAACAAAGCTGTATTTTGACATTAGATTACTTCCAATGAATACCATTTTTAAAACATCTTTTTTTTTTAATTCTTTGAGACGGAGTTTCGCTCTTGTTACCCAGGCTGGAGTGCAATGGCACGATCTCGGCTCACCGCAACCTCCGCCTCCTGGGTTCAGGCAATTCTCCTGCCTCAGCGTCCCGAGTAGCTGGGATTACAGGCACGTGCCACCATGCCCAGCTAATGTTTTGTA
>NW_016107375.1:2346406-2392029 GCF_001604975.1 Cebus imitator | reverse complement strand
CGCAACCTCCGCCTCCTGGGTTCAGGCAATTCTCCTGCCTCAGCCTCCTGAGTAGCTGGGATTACAGGCAGGCGCCACCGTGCCCAGCTAATTTTTTGTAGTTTTAGTGGAGACGGGGTTTCACCATGTTGACCAGGATGGTCTCGATCTCTTGACCTCGTGATCCACCCGCCTTGGCCTCCCAAAGTGCTGGGATTACAGGCTTGAGCCACCGCGCCCGGCCCAAAACATCTTTTAAGAAGTCTAAAATCTGAAACAACACTTTTGTCAAAGAGCAATTAAAAATAAAATAACTTTTATTACCACTGTACAACTAAATATAGTTCTTTTGCTTCATAAATACTATTCTAAATCCTCAATGTGTCCCTGCAAGGAACCACCACAAAGAAATGGTAAACTGAAATTAACTGTATTTTATAAGTCACAAATGAGTTCAATCCTGAAAAGGGGGAAGAAAAAAGTCATTTTTTCTGTGAATATATAAAATCTATCAAATCATTCCAAATAGAGATGAAATGAGAAAATAATTATTGTTATTAAGCAGTTTCTTTTTTGAAAGTTCAAAGTGTTTTAATTAGAAATCTGTTATTTTCACAACTATGCCTGTTTCTGATTGCCACATACTTTTTCTCTTACTGTAGTTTTTCTCTCTCAATGAGTCACCCTAGAAAAAGCTAAAACTGAAGAGAAAAATAACAATCAAGTAAAATAGATTATAATTGCTGCATACCATGCTCATCAAAATGAATTCAATAGCTTTTTCAAAAACAGAAATTAGGAATATTAGTTTTAATCTTCAAGTTCTACTCTATTAATTTCTCTATCATAGCATTTGCCTAAAGAAATAAACACTCCTTTGGCCTTATAATTTGGCTGGCACACCCACCATTGCAAGCAAAGGAAAAGAAAAAAAACATTTTAGATGGCTCATTCAAATGGAAAAACCATATATCAGAAGTTATTGTGTAAAACCTCAGAACTTGTGGTGGAAAATGAAGTTTGGCAGAACACATTCAATTAGATTTGACTCTTCAAAATATTAAATAATTACAATGACATTACAGCTTTGTCTTATAACTTAAAACACAGAACTTCCTTGCTTCACCCCTTTTTTAGACATTAGAGAAAATATGTTAAAAGAGAAGGCCAAAGTGGTAAGGATAGACTCAAATGAAAAAAATAAATAAATAAATACTATAACGTATTTCACCTTATATCAAATTTTCAATATATTTCCTTCATCATCTACCTGAATCTCTATTATACATTTATGGTATACATTACTGCAGTGAATCTACCAAATACCTGATAATTTTCATAATTTATTTACATTAAAAATCTGAGTAAGCTTGTAAATCATAAGGCCCTTTTCATCATTTTTTAAATGAAAGTTATATTTTAAATAGTACCATGTAATATTATCTGTTACTAATAGTGACCATTTATTGCACACTTCCAAGGTACCAGTTTTTTTCCTATACATTGGCTCACTTGATCTCAGCAGCCCCACAAAGGAAGGTATTATTCCCATTTTATTGTGAGGAATTTAAGTCATTGAGAGGTTAAGAGCCCAAGAACACAGTTAATAAATGGCAGGTCTGGCATTCAATTCTAGGTCTATTTAATACTCACATCTGGAGTCCAACACGTCCCTCTTCTATAATACCAAATTATGGTAACCCATAGCTAGATCCTCCAAAGGACAATGTAAGTGATGGCTCTCAAAATGAGAAAAGAGGATAACCTGTCTCAATCACAGAATTGTTTTTTGAGAGGCTCCTTATACATTTTGACCTTTTTAAAAAACAATAACAAGTTAGCAGGGTTAGAATGGGTAGTCAGTGATCCACTTTGGCGACAATTCTCACCACCACCACTAAGCAGAGCTGTGGTTTAAGATAATGACTGGAGCTCACAAGTGCTTTAAATGCCAACATGCAAGAGAGTTCAGTGTGCTTCCAAATCGAGAATTTCGGTGGCAAGCTTTCCAGGATAGCCTACTTAATATCTGGTTTGGACCGAATTTTTTTGTCACCCTCAAAATTCCTATCTTGAAGCCACAGCTCTCAATGTGATGGCATCAGGAGGTGGAGCCTCTGGAAGTGATTAGGCTTAGACGAGGTTGTGAGCGTGGAACCCCCCCGATGGACTTAGTGCCCTCATAAGAAAAGGTCAGAGTTTCCTTTCTCTGTCCGGTGAGGACACAGCGAGAAGGTGGACATCTGCAAATCAGGAAGAGGGTTCTACACCAAGAAGTCAATTTCCTGGCACCTGGATCTCTGACTTCCCAGCCTCCAGAACCGTGAGAAATACATTTCTTTTGTTGTTCAAGACACCCAGTCTATGGTATTTTGTTACAACAGCCCAAGCTGACTAAGACAATACCTTACCATCTAACATCCTATCCTATCACATAGCAAATTATGGAAGTAGGGGTCTTCAGTCATTTTCTTTATAAAACATCTTTAACGGATGAGTGTGATGGCTAATGCCTGTAATCCCAGCACTTTGGGAGGCCGAGGCAGGCACATCACTTGAGGTCAGGAGTTCAAGACCAGTCTGACCAACACAATTAAACCCTGTCTCTAGTAAAAATACAAAAGTAGCCAGGAGTAGCGGTGGACACCTGTAATCACAGCTACTCAGCAGGCTGAGGCACCATAATCATATGGGCCTGGGAGGCAGAGGTTATAGTGAGCTTACACCACACCACTGCACTCCAGCCTGAGAGACAGAGCTAGGCTCTGTCTCAAAAAAATAAAAATAAAAACAAAACCTGTAACATGGCAGGGTGATGTGCTTATAGATTAAAGAAAGAATTAACTATTAACTGCCTTACTGACTTAAGGCTACCAATAATACTGACATCATTGATTAGTTTGAAACATTTGAAATATTTATTATAATTCTGGTTGAGTGTGCATCAAATATTTTCTTTATTAAAATATTTAATTGGCTAATTTTATAAACAAACTGTCAAAAAAGCAAATATAATAACCTTTCAGATAAATTAGTCAGTAAGAAATGTTACCATAGTGATTGTTGTCGAGGCAAGTTCATTTAGGAAGCAAGGAGAAACCTCTTGTGGGCAGTATCTATTTAACAATCAAATTTTCCTTTTTTAACTGTCATTGGCCAAATTTTGCACCACATAAAAAGAAAAGCCAGTTGGAGAAAAAGCAAAAATATGGCTGGCATATTCACTTTTGTCAGTTTTTCAAAATATTTTTAACATAAATTTCAAATTTGAGCAGACCAAAAAGGTCCAAAGTTCTTAAATTTTTTAATTGTCTTACATAAATAAATTTGTCAAGGATTTTCTGATCATAGCTGTTGTTCTAATTAAATTTATTTTCTTTCTAATTATTTTTATTTCAACTACTAAGCACCAGCAGAGCTTTGGGGCAGAAAACAAAAACAGTGATTAACATAGAACAGATGTTGCATAATTTTCTATTTTGTATATAATAACTCACTTATTCCTCACAATAACTCTGTTCAAAAGGTCTTATATTTATCAGCATTACACATCAGGTAATGAGATTTTACACGCTGGAGAACTTGGTAAGGTCATGCTGAGCTGTGACTCTATCCCAAATCTTCTGATTCTGATTATCAGGCTCTAGAACCCACCCTTAGCCACCAGGATGACCAGGAGTGGAAGATAAGAAAAAGCCTCTGAGAGGTCCCTGGGGCATAATCCAGGTTGGAGATACCGGGGGGATTTGAACCCCCAAGAGGCTCTCAGGCACCTCTATCCACCAGGGAGACTACTAGCTCCAGTTTCATAAAGATGCCTGTAGGGTAAGTCCTAAAACACAGGGGAAATGATAGGAATCCTTATTCCTCATTAACTCTAAAGTCTGTTTCCTGGATAACCCAGGCTACTGCCTCCACAGCAAATCCTTACCAGGTTCCCAGGAAATGAAATCTATTTAAAAAATCCCTAGTTACATTCACTATTGTTATTTTACATGTGACATCTACAGAAACACTCTTCTCTCCACACAAGAATTAAAATGTGCTACTCCTCTCTCAGTATGGAACCAAGGACACAGTCCTGAATAAAAGCAAAAAGGTTTTTTGCTTTTAGGTTCGATGATGATCTGGAGCTGAAAATACGAGCAAATCTTGGCTATAACTATGGGCCACACCACACCTAACAAAATTAAATCTCACTGACCTACACTAAGAGCCATACCTTTATATATAAAGTTTGAAAAAGGAAGATATGACATAAAAACTATAGCTATAGAAAAGGCTCAGATAAAATTGAGAAAATTTTCACTAATAACTGAATATTAGCACCAAAAGAGTTAGTGTGAATTTTGATTAATTTTTTTAAACGCAGAGTCCAGAATCAGGGAAGTTAGAGTTCCAATTTACTTACCCCACGCTAGAGTACTGTACTCCTATCAGATTCAAAGATTTATCCTGAAAACTTGACCTCGTCAGCAACAAAGTGCACTAAGACCAGAAACCAAGGTCATACATGAGGAAGGGGTCCATTAAATCCATTATAAAGTGCCTAGAAACAATACATTTCCTCAGTAGTTAGCAGTACTAGCTCAACTACCTACCGTGAAAGGCCCACAGCAAGAAAGATTCAAGCACTGGAAAGGAGGGTGCATTCATCAGCGGTGCTGAAATGCTTCAGATACATCAGAATCACCTAGAATACTTACTGAAGGTACATATTACCAGGTTCTCATGGCTAATAAACTAGAAATTCCAAGTTCTAACTACAACGTACATTTATTTTTTTAAAGTATGCCAGGTGGTTGTGGAATTCTAAGATTCGGTAAAAAGTTCATTTAAAAATACCACATTAATTAAAACTGCAGGACCCTCTTCTAATTAGTAAAGTAATATATCAATTGATTCTTTATCCATTTTGTCAGCATATTAGAAGAATATTTAAACTAAACAGAATGGAAACAATTTTTTCTTATGCTGGAAAATTATGAATACAGTTTTGCTTGCACATAGTATAAATATTACAAGATAAATCTATTAACATATAATTCATTCTAACCACTTCCAGTGAAAGAAATCACACTTGATACATATGAAAAAACTGTAAAAAAAAAAAAAAAAAAAAACCCTAAAATCTAAGTTAAGTTCTGTTCATTTTAAAAACTTACTAGTGGTAATCAAAAGGTATTAGTAATTCCTCCAGTTATTTATCACGGGGATTACATTCTGACTGAATGCCAACCACTCACTCACCGAGTACTGCAGCACCAATAATAAACAGGAGGAAAAGAGGTGCATGCTGACTCATGGGGCTTTTAGTCTAAGATACATAAATTGATAGCAGAGTGGTTACAAGAAAACCTAATTGTAAAAATCCAACTTAAGTGAAATACAAACAACGCTATAAAGAGATTTTAAAATACAGAGGAAAATACCATTTCTTTATTTTTATTGACATAGAAGCAAATGGCTTTTAAGGACAGTTGGATGTTAAATTTACTGAAGCTGGTTAACTATACTGTGGTGGCATAAGCAATACCCTCTTTCAGGAAATACACATTGAAGTATTTAGGAGTAAAGGTATGCATGTAACTTACCTTAAGTGGTTAAAAAAAAACTATGTGTGTGTGTGTGTGTGTGTGTGTGTGTGAGAGAGAGAGAGAGAGAGAGAGAGAGAGGGAGAGAGAGAGAGAGAGAGACAAAGGTGGGGAGGAGAGAAGAAAGTACAGAATGACAGAGAGAGGAGGAGAAAAAACAACGTACAATTTGGGATAAAATGTTATTAAATCCATCTGCATACAGTTACATGTAGTTTTTGTGATTTTTTTTTTTATTTTGGGGACTTTTCTATAAGTGTGAACTTATTTCAGAATAAAAAAACACTTTTAAAGTAGAAGAATGGAGATAAATGGGAAAAAAAAGATTGCTAATCATTCTCGAACAGGGGTTGTAGGTAGATGGGAGTTCATTCTACCATTTTCTCTACTGTTTATCCTTAGGGGTTTTGTTTGTTTTTGAGACAGAGTTTCGTCGCTCAGGCTGGAGCACGGTGGCATGATCATAGCTCACTGCAGCCTCGGCCTCCCAGGTTCAGGCGAGCGCCCTACTTCAGACTCCTAAGTAGCTGGGTCTGTAGGCGTGCACCACCATGCCCAGCTAATGTCTGTACTTTTTTGTGCAGGTGGTGTCTCCCTATGTTGTCCAGGATAGTCTCAAACTCCTGAGCTCAAGCAATCCACCCACCTTGGCCTCCCCAAGTACTGGGATTACAGGAGTGAGCCACCGTACCTGGCATTTACTCTGTACATTTTTGCAATTTTCTGTAATAAAATGTTAAACATAAAGAATAAATGAAATCAGGTATGTAAAGTAGCCACAGTGCCATGCAAACAGAAAGCATGCAGTAAATGCCAGACATCTTTATTACAAATGAGTTCACCTCTATCTTGACTATTAGCTTTTGGCATTTAATTGCACACCAGGATTTACTACTGTCCACAGATGTCAGGTGGTGCTCTGCTGGATACTGCAGGGGACACCCACACAAGTCAAGGAGTTATGCCCTCAGGATTCGGTTCATCACAATAACAAAAGGCAAAAACAGCGAAGGCTCAGGGGTCCCACAAACTGAGCTTAAGTTAACAAGCCAACATCATCTCTTTCCTATGTAATCTTAGACAAAATTATATATTAGCTAGGAAAATCTCTTCATCTATCACATTAAAAAAATTAAAACTATCATCTACCTGTTTCAGACAGATGAGCCTATTATGAGAATAAATGAGATGCTCAAACAGTGGCACTGTAAACTCATATCATATAAATGTTAGTTCTCATTTTACTGTATGTGGAGCCAACATGGGGAGAATGATGCATGTACCTAAGTAACTACAAAGCAGAGTGGCATAGTGGTAAAGCGTCACAGGAAAAGATCACATCTAGCCAGGAGGGCAAAGGAAGTCTTCATGTAGAAGGGGAAACTCAAGACGGTCTTTAATGGATGGAAGGGCAGAAAATAGAGCTGGAGAGAGGAGTAAGTAGGACTCTAAGCTACTGAGGATCCTAGTGAAGGCATGAAAAGGGAGAGCATCAGGATCCAACAAAGTAACAGAATATTTCAGAGTCTCAGAAACAAACAGGGGGATAACCAAACCACATCTGTCAAAGTAAATGTGAAGCAACTGCAGAAGACCTTGCCTGACTCAAAGAGGGTCCAAGCAAGTGGTTTACTACTTATCTAGCCCCAGTTCCAGTACAGGGATTCTCCTCTTGCCCTGCCAGTGCCCACACATTTCACTCTGGAATTGTGAGGCTTTTTACAACAAAGCACTCTTTTTCATAGGAAATAATGTAAGCAAAACACAATGCACGCACTGCTATGAAAAGAAATGTTTGCTATATCCAGGAAAACTTCAATCCCAGCAAAAATGAACATAATTCAAATGAGTTTATAATTTACATTTGGCTTCAGAATATAACTTTTTTCAGTGAGAAACTTCCAAATCATATTTTCTCAAGCCAATAGTAAAGTAAGAGAATTCTTTAACTACCAACCAAAAGATCATCAAAGTGATCACACAACTTATGTCAAATGCTGGCAACCTGATTGACTTTCCTGGAATGTGGATTAACTTAAAATTACATGACTGTGATTGTTTTTACATTTCATTTTGCCCACAGGACATAGCTATACTTTTTAGGAGAATGTCATTTTGTTGTCTTTTATAATCCTTTGAGTCACACATATGAAATAATGAATCCATAATTATTCCCTCTTGATTTATACTTTTTTTTTTTTTTGAGACAAAGTCCCACTCTGTCACCAGGCTTGGAGTGCAGTGGCGTGACCTTGGCTCACTAAAACCTCTATCTCCCAGGTTCAAGCAATTCTTCTGCCTCAGCTTCCTGGGTAGCTGGGATTACAAGTGCCTGCCACCACGCCCGGCTAATTTTTTTTATTTTTTAGTATAGATGCGGTTTCACCACATTGGTCAGGCTGGTCTCAAACTACTGACCTCATGATCCAGCCCCCTTGGCCTCCCAAACTGCTGGGATTACAGGCATGAGCCACCGCATCCAGCCTTGACTTATACTTTTACATGAATAGTTTCATAAAGATTTAGGAAGAAAGCTATGTAAAATGTCTTAGCACACTAAAAGCCATAAATCTATTTTAATGCACTTAACTGAATACTAAATTTTAAAATGGTGGGGAAAAAGAGACCATAAAAAGTTACATACTAATAATCTCAGAAATCACCATCCCAACCCACCTTCTCATTAAATACACAAGGAAATTGAGAGCTAGGAAAATTAAGGGGCTTCCTTCCTGGTATCTAGCTAGGAAAAGATCTAAAGTTAAATTCATGGTTTTTTGGGACACTAATACAATACTGGACTTCCTTTTGATATGACACATAAATGAAAGAAAAACCAAAAAACATACACAAATCTAGGTTTACTTTAAAAAAAAAAAAAAAGCCAAGTATTGCCAATGTTTTGAAGAAAGCGCTTATCAGCTTAGACTATCTCCCCACCCTCAAAAAAAAAAACCTCTAACCATATTGGAATATTGGAAAATATTCTGCTTTTAAATACTTATAACAGTTTAATGATTAAAAAAGACAAGAAAACAGTAAGAGAGCAATTAAACCTTCCCATGGGATACAAAAAGCCCCTGAAATAAAGAGGAAACTGGATAGGAGTCACTCAAAGAAACTATGCAGGTGTGGCCCTCTTGGCAGGCTGCTCAGCACCAAAGGTAGAAGTGATCACAAGTGTGACTCAATTCTCAATATTAAAAGAAATCAAAGGAAAGTAAATCTAAGAAAGTCCAGTTCACTGATCAATTCTCTCCATTAACAGACCAAGTCTACTGCTCTTTAAAGAGGTCTCTAAATCCAAAGAAGCTCCCAACATTGGTTATATACTAAGTTACCACAGTGCTATCTTTTCATATCAAACTGATGTCCGGCTGGAGAGTAGAGCATGCCACAGCCATAATGCAGCTGTGGAAATCTGCTCCATTTGACCCTGTCCTGTGCAATTAAGGAGAGGACATGCTGCAGATTTAGGAGGAATAAGGAGCTCCCAGGTAGACCTCACAAGTGCCAAAGTGTCACTCTAGGAAGTTTCATTTCTGTAACTTCACATGGCCAAGGCCCTCTACCAGAACTACTCTCGTACTTCCTTCCAACATCTGTAGTCTGAATACTGTGAAGTGAAGCAGATATGAGGACTGACTTTAAGATAGGGAAGAGCTTTCTTCACTTAGGAAATTTGTACCTAATCAGACAAAACTCAAGTCTGTGCCACCTCACAGCTTATTACAAAATTCTGCAAAATATTCGGTTGTCACTGAATAAAGCACTTAGCGTAATAGGAAAACTGCACTTAATTAGTCACATAAAATCCTAACCAAAAAAATGCCCTAAAAAAATCTAAAGTGGATTTCCTCTTAAAACACAAGTAGTGTTATAAGTTTACAAATGCTTAATCTTATTTTTACTGTAGAGCTAGAATTCATGCAATATACATATTTATGTGTAAACATTCTTCCTGAAAAACAACGTTTTGTAGGTAATCGATTCATTATTTGCATATATTTAACATAAATCACTACACAAAACAGAAAGATTAATATTTTAATTACTTTGTTTTCACATTTAACCAGCTACACAAATTCAATGTACCTGTTAACAGTGGCAGCCAAGCAAACAGAATTTCTTATGCCTAAGTAAACAAAATTTATGTACACCAAAGAATTGAAAAAATGTGATAAAACTTACTTGCTACTCCTGATGCAAGTCCATAAAGCAGTCCTCCCCCATCCGATTGTTGCGGGAAAACATGGGCTCCTGGAGGAGGTGGCTTTTCTTGTCTGATAAAGTTATACAATAAGGTCTTCACAAGTTTGCTGGTATACGGAAGACTATACACAAAAAGGAAAAAAATCAAACTCATATTTATGGGAGTCATCTAATTCTGAATAACAACACAGAAATAATTCTGCCATTAACACTATGTATTAATATAAAAGGGTTATTGGCACAGCTCACAGAAATTGAGCACTGTCACATAACGTAAGACCATGGGGCTTGGAGAGCAATTTTGAGGCTTAATCCTGGCTTTTCCTCTTATCACATCATAAGATATTGATCAAACTACTTAAATACTTTTTCTTTGTTGGGGGGAGAGACAAGGTCTCACTATGTTGCCCAGGCTGGTCTCAAACTCCTAAACTCAAACGATCCTTCTGCCTCAGCCTCCTAAAGTGCTGGGATTACAGACATGAGCCACCATGTCCAGCCCACTTGAACTCTTGAGCTCTGGTTACTTTATCTGTCTTCTATATAACACTGTGAGCTGTTATAAAATTAGTGCAAAATACATTACCTGGCAGTTGAAGGGAAGCAGTAATATAGAACCAGTAAAAAAAGCAATTATTTTAGAATAACAAAAAGACTATACTTTTTAATATGAAATTATTCAATTATTCAATTGGTATTAAACTAATTCCTGCAATCTAGAGTAAACTTTTTAACAGATTATTTACTGTACTATTGAGCTTTTGAAATATGGTTTCCAAGATGAACCACAAAAATCAGTAAAGAACATATTATGGTTTAAATATTTGGCACCACAGTGATACTATAAAAACCTTCCTTAGAAAATAAGAACACGAACACTCTCTATGCCTATTTTTAAAAAGCAACTTGAATACTTCTGGCACTATAAGGAATGAAGTTCACAATCTTGTTTTAGCAAAGATGCACACAGTCCCACGATGCCAGCACTACTTCAAACCACAGTCAGAGACCATTCTGATGCAATCCTCTGTCTCCAAAGCCCAGGTCTTTTTCCTCTTATCAGTGATTTTCAAATATGTTCAAAGAACATATATGTCACAGGAATAATCAGGGTAGCAAAAAAACATGAAGAAGACAAAGCTCCCCATACCTGATAACTTCCTCAAAGGTACTTCATTTGGATTTGTTTTAGATTTTTAAAGTGTGAAGATTATGTTAATACAAAATCAGGTATGTGCATGTGTGTTAGCCATTTACATCCCCACCCTCTAGGAGATTGTAAGCTTCTGCTCAAGAGCATAGCCCCACAGCCTAACATGACTGGCACATGGTTAGCACACAGTAAATATTTACAGGCTCAACGAAGTAGAAAGAGTCAGTGAAGAGGTTGTTGGAGAAGTCCAAAGAAGGTAACAGGGCATAGATCACAGTTGTTTCAACGGGACTGGTGAGAATAGGAAGGCACAAAAATAATTTGAACAACAAATATGACTTGACTGTTTAAACATAGTGAATGAAGGAGAAGAAAGAAAAAGATGATTTCAAAGTTTTTATTTTAGGAAGCAACTACTGGAGAGGGTAATGAAGCCGAGGGACAGGAAGAGCAGGGAGGATGGGTAGATTGCACAGGAAAGCAGAATGCAGTTCCTTATGCACTGGGTTTAAAGAGACTATAGAACAACTAGAGCAAATACGTGGTTGGAGATACGGGACGATACTCAGGTGAGAGACAAGACTAGAAATACAGCTTTCTACAATGAAAAAACTAGACATATTTAAAGTAGAAACATACCAAGGACCTCGCATCAAATACTTGTGGCTGATGCTCTGTCGTAAAACTTCTTTGTGGAAGAGTTGGCAGGAAAGGAAAACAACCATTGTTGATATAGCTTCTACTGATATTTCATATGTAATATCTCTGAAATGGAGGAAAAAAAAAAGAGTAACAATCACTTTGGAAGAGTAAGACACTATTCTTTTCTAAATGATCTGTACATTTAAGAACTCAAATCCAAATATTCAATATTTTCAGGTTACTGAAAAATATTAATATGTTTAATATAAAAATTGAGTCAAGCAAAAATATTAAACTCCTTCCCGTCATTAGCTCGTGTATTTGGGTTAGTTATCCCATTATTTCCCTCTCCTATTAAATGACAGGTCTATTTGCATATAATGGAAATAGTTACCAGCAGTGTTCTGAAGATCCACTCTAGACCTCTATATTCATTTCTGTTTAGTGATAACACAGAGACAAATACTCAGATTGTAAAGCTGAAGAGAAGTTACAGTGTAGGGAAGAAAACAATGCCTTTTGATGTTGATGATCACTTTACCAGCAGAACAGTAACACACCTTAGATCCTGTGTCTCTAGTACCTACCTTTCTCAAGGCCAACTTTGCATGTTGAGCAAAATATTAACAGTAAATAACTTATTCCTGTTTTATTAAGTATATTTTGATTATGAAGCGTTACTCTGTCCTCTCAAGATCATTAATCCCTTTTGGAAACAAGTCTTAGATCAAATAAAAAGAAAAAGATTCAGCTGAATAGAAAGCACAAAGAGGAATAAAGGCATCCAGAAATTTTCAGTTACCGCAAAAGTTTAAACAGGGTTAGAATGGGGAACATGTCAAGATCAATGAAATAGAAATCTGAACAACACAGCAAAAAGAGCAATAGCACCAAAGAATACTAAAATATTTTTATCAAAATGAAATATGAAAAACAAAGAAAAATACCACCTACTTAAATGAAAGCTCATTAAACAAATTAGTGATGACTTGATTCTAGAACTGGAAAACTTAAATTCTACTAGATAGCTTAAGGAGTTATTACTGATAGAAATATGTTTAAAAGGCCAGGTGTGGTAGCTCACGCCTGCAATCTCATCACTTTGGGAGGCTGAGGCAGGTAGCTCACCTGAGGTCAGGAGTTTGAGAACAGCCTGGCCAACATGGTGAAACCTGCCTCTACTAAAAATACAAAAAATTAGCTGGGCATGGTAGTAGGAGAGGCAGAGGCAGGAGAATCACTTGAACTGGGGAGGCAGAGGCTGCAGTGAGCCGAGGTCATGCCACTGCATTCTAGCCTGGGCATTAAGAGCAAAGCTCCATCGAAAGAAAGAAGGAAAGAAAGGAAAGAAAGGAAAGAAAGGAAAGAAAGAAAGAAAGAAAGAAAGAAAAGAAAGAAGAAAGAAAAGAAAGGAAAGAAAGGAAAGAAAGGAAGAAAGGAAGGAAGAAAGAAAGGAAAGAAAGAAAAGAAAAGAAAGAAAGAAAAGAAAGAAAGGAAGGAAGAAAAGGGAAGGAAGGAAGGAAGGAAGGGAGGGAGGGAGGGAGGGAGGGAGGGGAGAAAAGAGAAAGAAATGTGTTTAAAACTGAAATACACAAAACAAAACATGAGAGGCCCACACAATTAGCCTTATTATGTATTGAGTAAAGCTCAGTTCTACTCAGAAATCTGACTTTTAAAGTACTATAAAAACAATTTGTTTCCTGAAATGTCCATAATCACTGTTGTAAAAATTAACCATGTAAAAAGTAATTCTTGGGCATGGTGGTACATGCCTGTAATCCCAGCTACTTGGGAGGCTGAGGCACAAGAATCACTTGAACCCAGAAGGCAGAGGTTGAAGTGAGCCAAGATCACACCACTGCATTCAAGCCTGGGCAATAGAGTGAGACTCTGTCTCAAAAAAATAAAAAATTTAAAAAACAAAATACAGCAATTCTTGTATTTGTTCTTCTTCCATGAAGTGAATGAAAGACAAACTTGATGTTTCATTTCATGTTATGATTTATTAATGATTATTTCATTTGGGTGCTTGGAACCCAAGAAAATTTTGTATCACAATGATCATTCATTCCTAACATAGCCCACACCTGTCTGGAATCCATATCCATACTCTATAGTCACTTGGCTAGGCTTTTCAGTTGGGTCAGGGTTTAAAGTCAAATCCTGAAGTAACAAATACTGGGCTGTGAGTTACAGTCTATTTAGATAGGTGGATAGATGACTACATCCAACACATTTGCAAACGTATTCTTTCTTTTCTTGTGGGGAGGTGGGGACAGGGTCTCTGTCTGTCACCTAGGCTGATACCTAGTGGCGTGATCTTGGCTCACTGCAACCTCTACTTCCCAGGCTCAAGTGATCCTCCTGCCTCAGCCTCTCAAGTAGCTGGTACAATAAGCACACACCACCACGCCCAGCTAATTTTTGCCTTTTTTGTAGAGACAAAAATATAGGCTTTACCATGTTGTCCAGGTTGGTCTGGAACTCCTGTGCTCAAAGGATCTGCTCACCTGGGCCTCCCAAAGTGTTGAGATTACAGGCATGAGTCACCATGGCTGGCCATAAAAGTATTCTTTCATTGCAACAACAGTAAAGAATCAGCTGTGGTGGTTTACAATTTAACACCTTACTCTATGCCCCAGATCTAGAAACAAATTGTTTTAGTTTGTTTAAACTAAAATCTATGACTATTAATAAATACTAGGTCTAATAACCTTAGGGAAAGAATATGTATTTAGAAAAAAAGGTTGTTCTCTTTCAAAATTAATTGGGCCAAACAACAATCAGAAGTGAGAGACCAAAAAAGGTGTTAACCTTGGATCATCCTCTCTCTGTGGAATTCTATAAATATAAACAAATGAAGAACAGAGAGTTTGATGCTGGGAGGTAAGGAAAACTTCCAGTACATAAGAATACTGAAGCAACATGACAGTAAGAGTCACACCAAGCTAAAAACACATTTCCCAAAATTCCTAAATGGAACGATGTGTGTCTTCCGTAGACCCAGAGAAACAAATTATATCAAATTGCTTATCGCACTGTATTTTTGTTCATATGTTGTTCAACAAATATTGATTAGAAATGTATTCTTACTATGTCTAGACAGGCATTACGCTACACATTGGAGACATATCCGTCAACAAATAGATAAGGCTCCTGTCTTTATGAAGCTTACAATTAAGTGGAAAAGAGAGAAATCAAACAATAATCACTCCAAAAAGGGATATAAAGAAAAAGAACAAGTAATAACAAGAGAGAGGATTACAGGACACTCTGATATTAACCACGAGATCAAAAGAAAGCTTCTCTTAAAAAATGGCATTTAAAACCCAAAGTATGAGTGGCAATTACTTACAGACAAATCTATCTCTATCTTTCTTTCTAGAATATACAGGATTCTAGCTAGAGGCCCTTTCATTTTTGCTTTCTATTCTCAACTCTAGTATATAATAGGCACTCAATGGATAAATGGAGAGATGGAGGGATCTTTACTGTTTTCATGTTGATTGGAAACTTATTGAACACCTTCCTTAATAGATCCATCACATAGTGTACAAGCATATATAACTTAGAGTAGCAAAGAGGAAGAAGAATGCTGAGGTTGGGTAATGTATGTTCATAAGCACAAATGGAATACGCATTGCAACAAAAATGTAAAGAGGATTTTATGAAAGAAGGATCCAGAATGTTGTTGACTGGCTTATAGCTGTCCTTTGTTGATTTTTGCCTGACCAACATCCACTTCCCCTTCTTCTGGCCAAAGCAGCCCTTTGTCCTTCTGAGAATCTCCCTCCTCTCCATACATGTGGATCGGATGGGGCCTGACTCTGCCTCCTGGTCATAAGAGGTGATCCACATTTGGCCAATAAAAATGGTCCTTGTCAAAATCCTTCCCAGCACTTCTGTAACTACCAGAAAAGAGGTACTCTCTCCTTCTGAGATTATGAGTGCTAAGAACCATGTATGGGTAGAGCTGCCACTGATTTTCTCTGTTGATGGATCCTGCCTGAGAAAGTGGCCAGTTGAGAGGACAAACACAGCAGTGACAAGAGACTGAGGTAGAAGGAGCAAAAAGGAGAGGACAAAGAGAAGAGTCCTAGTGAAGGGTCAGCAGAATAACCAGACACAGAAAAAGAAATTACTACGAAATCCAGCAAATCCCATGAAAGAATATGAGCTATCTGTATTAGGAACACAAAGATAACAGCAACCAATTCTGCTTGGGGCAGAAGGGAAATGCTTCACAAAGATGATGGTATTTGAGCAGAGGAAGAACAAGAAGGGAAGGGCATGAAAGTGAAGAAACCATACAAAGGCAGCCACAAAAAGGTCTGGTAGTTTTGAAGAAAACAAGAAATTTAATACTGAACAGATTACAAGAAAGTAGGAGCAAAGGGACTCGAAGTTGGGAGTTGAGAGATAAATAAAATGGAAAAGAAGCATGCATACATTGGAGAAGTGAAATTAAAACAGTTATTAAAAAACCAACAAACTATTCAAATTAATTAAAAATTCAGCTAGGCCAGATACAAGATCAACTTTGAAAGATAAATAAATAGCATTTCTCCTTAGCAGCATTAACCAACAATAGATTATCAAAAACAAGATAGCATTTTGCAAGACTGCCACAGTAACTAAAATATTTGGAAATTAAGAAGTCATAGGGCCTCTATGAAGAAAAACATTTTAAAAAGACACAGTGGATGATTTGAACAGAATGACAATACTATGAAGATAACAATTCCACACAGATTAGTATAGAAAGTCGGGCTGGGCGCGGTGGCTCATGCCTGTAATCCCAGCACTTTGGGAGGCCGAGGCGGGTGGATCACAAGGTCAAGAGATCGAGACCATCCTGGTCAACACGGTGAAACCCCGTCTCTACTAAAACTACAAAAAATTAGCTGGGCATGGTGGCGCGTGCCTGTAATCCCAGCTACTCAGGAGGCTGAGGCAGGAGAATTGCCTGAACCCAGGAGGCGGAGGTTGCGGTGAGCCGAGATCGCGCCATTGCACTCCAGCCTGGGTAACAAGAGCGAAACTCAGTCTCAAAAAAAAAAAAAAAAAAAGGTCAAGGAATCGCAATCAAAATTCTCACTGAACTTTTCTGAAGAACTGTATAAACTGATTCACTTTTATGAAAAAATAAACAAATAGCCAAGTCAACCTTGACAATAAAGAGTGAAGAAGGGCACTTTCCCTACCAGATATCAAGCCACACTATACAGCTGTAGTAATAAAAATAGCATCATATTTGTACAAACAATAAACAAACCAAAGGACCCCAACTGATAATTCAAAGAGAGACCTATGTATATATGGAAATAATATACAATAAAGGTGACTCCACATATCAATGGAGAAAAACAGATTGTACAGAAGATGGTACTGGGAAAAACTTCTCATTTCATAATTGCAGATCCCTACACTTAAAACATACTCAAAGACCTACTACAGAAGAATTAATGACTTAGATGTGAATGATAAAACTTAACAGAAGGAAATGTATAATGAGAAGTTTGTAACATAAGCACAAGAAAGGACTTATTAAATAAAATCCTAAGAACAAAAACCACAAAGTCAAAAATTACCATTTAATTACCTCAGAATTAAAGATTATTGCTCAGCAAATGAATCCGTGGACAAAGTTAACAGGTAGATAATAGACTGAAAGAAGAACAAGAAACTAATATCAAGACTATTACAAGTAACTCCTGCAAACCACCAATAAAAAGGCAGAAACTCTGCTAGAAAAAAAAAAAATCAAAAGATAAAAACAGGCAATCTGAAACAATGTGATATGCCCTTATGCCCTAGATAATGCAATGTGTTGCCAGGGAGGTGGTGACATAAAAACCCTCATGCTCTGCTGACGGGAATACTGACCAACATAGTCAGTTTTAGAGAACCTATGTCCGTTCACACAGACACACACACATGCATGAGTGCATGCCAAAGAATAACCCACAGAGAGATGTCTGAGGACTGTAATAGGCATCCTCTAAAATGACCCCCAATCACACCTGCTTCCTGCTATTCATGCCCTTGTGTAATCCCGTCCCCTTGAGTGTATGCGGGATCTAGTAACTCACAGAATACAACAAAAGTGATGGTCATGTTACTTTTGAGAGATCAGCTTACGAAAAGACTACGATGTGTGTTGAGTGTCCCCTCTCGCTCTTCCATTTGCTGGCCGGCTGCCTGGATGTGGGCTGACTTACTGAGAGGTCCACGTAGCAAAGAACTAAGCGAGGCCAATCAACAGCCAGTGAGGAACTGAGGTCCTCAGTCTAACAACCCTTAGGGCGCTGAATCTTGCCAATGGCCAAATGAGAGACCTAGGAAGCAAGGACTTCCGCAGCTGAGGCTTCAAGTGAGACCACAGCTCCAGCTTGACTACAACCTCATGTGATACCTTGAGTCAGAGGCTTAAAGCTAAGGTGTACTCAGATCTCTTATCCTAAAAAACTATACAATATTTATTGTTCTAAACAGCTAAGTTTTAGGATAATACTTTACGCAGCAATAGATGAACAACATGAAAAATCCATTATTTGTGGGTGGGCAAAGTTGGAGGCATCCAGGTATATCTGAGGAATTAAATAAGTAAAATGTGGTGGAGCCACACATGGAGCGGTTTTAAAAGCCACAGACTAGATGTTCACTTTGCATCATAAGTAACTCTTAAAAACAGTTTTGAGAGGGGAAAAAGTAAAAAACAGAATGAGTTCTATAACACAATTCACATACATGTTAAAAATACATGTACACATACAAATAACATTTTGTACTTGAACATATACATATAGAAGTAAACATATTAAACACACTAGAATGGCTGTTTATGGGAAAGAAAAGGAATTAGGGAGTGAAGATAAAAGGGAATAAATGAATGGATGAATATTAAATGGAGAAAAGGACAGGCCTTGCAGGAGCTGATGATGATAGTGCTAAAGAATGTGACAAATTCAACCCTATGTCTGATGGGTCTAAAATCAGGGCTTATGGGATGAAAGCAGGCATAAGAGAATGGGGAACATAGTGGTGTGGGAAAATGTTTAAACCAATCCAGGAAATAAAAGACGCATGCGATAAATCATTTAGGGGGAACATAATGAGGACCTCCACTAAAACAACAACATTAATGAAAAAGCAATCAGACTTGAATGACATTTAACAAAATAAAACTCCTACCATTCAGTGACAGATCAGATACTTAAAGTAGGCAAGAAAAACACATTAATCAAGAAAGACTAAGCTTTTTAGATTTAGAACTCAGAGATGGTGACACCATTAACTAAATCAAGAACACAGGAAATGGAAAATCATGATATATATAGTCAACACTCTCACAGATTCTGTTTTTGTAAAATCACCTATTTACTAAAATTTATTTGTAACCCCCAAATCAGTATTGCAGCACTTCTGCAAACTGAACTAATCTACATTAATTTTCTAACTTGTACCAAAAAAAAATCCTGACCAAATTTCATGACAAAAAATAGAAAGTAAAAAACTTCCAAATGAATTCACAGATAAATTATACTATGATAAAGATGATAAAATAAAAAGCAAGGTCTGTATTTTCCTTGTGTCACTGAGGAGCCCAAGATAATGACTGCAGAGCAAAGCCTCATTTAAAATTGACTACCCAGATATAAAATGATGTCTGGAATTTTCTTGAAAATAATCCAAGAGGTAGAGGGAGGGTGAATGTGGATGGGGTAGTGATGAGACAAGAGTGGCCATGAGTTGAAAGTTATTGAAGCTAAGTGACAAGCACATGGAGTTTCATTATTCTCTATTATATGCTTGAAATTTTCCTTAAGTTCAAAAATATAAGATAAAAAATTTACTATTTACGAAGTGACTCTAAACCATGAGTTTGGGGAAGTCAGGAACTTCTCTTATTCCTAGCTCCTCCCACAGTTCCCAGAAAATAGTAGGTATTTAACAAGTATTAGAATTAATGAACCATTGAAAATTCTGTATTTAATAAATCTAATTTGCTAAAGGTGTCTACTTTGAGAAGCTGAATTTGTTCTATCGGCATTGTATTAGTTTTACATTGCTGCCATTAACAAATCATCACAAACGTAGCTGCTTTAAACTGCACAATTTGTTATCATACAGTCCTGGGGGTCAGAAGTCCATTATAGGTCTCATGAGGCTAAATCCAGGTGTCGGCAAGCCGCATTCCATTCTGGAGGCTCTAAGGAAGAATTCATTTCCTGCTCATTTGGGTTTTTGGCAGGACTCATTTTCTTGTGGTTATAGGACCCAGGTCCCCATTTTCTTGCTGGGTGTAAACTGAGGGCACTTCTCAGCTTCTAGGGGTCACCACATTCTTTGACCCATGGATCTCTTACTCCATCTTCAAAGCAAGCAAAGGCTTTAAGTGACTCCTTATATCACAGCTCTCTGACTCACTCTGCTTTACTCATTTAAGGACTTATGTGATTAGACTGGGCCCAAAAGGAAAATGAGTGACAGTCTCTCCATCAAAAGGTCTTTAACTTCAAACATATTCACAACATCACTTTTGACATATAAGGTATGTTACTCACAGGTTCCAGGGATTAGAGCATGGACATCTTCGGGGTTTGGAATGGCATTATTCTGACTACCACTAGCACCCAGTAAGAATCAGATTATGTGCTAATTTCAGTAAGAACCAAAAATTTGCCTATCAGCCAGCATAAAAATATTACTCATTGTTATACTTATCTGCCAGATTAGGTGGGGAGGTGAGGATAATAAAAATACATTCATGTGTCCCACAACAATATGTCAGTCAACAATGGACAACATATATGATAATGCTTCCACAATATTATAATACCATATTTTAATGTACCTTTTCTACGTTTAGATATGTGTAGATACATAAATACCATTGTGTTACAGCTGCCTACAGTATTTAGTACAGTAACATGCTATACAGATTTGTAGCCTAGGAGCAACAGGTTATACCATTCAGCCGAGGTATGTAGGAGGCTATAACATCTAAGTTTATGTAAGTACACTCTATCATGTTTGCACAATGATGAAATCACCCAACAATGCATTTCTCACAATATCCCCATCGTTAAGCAATGTGTAACTGTATACACAATGAAGCACCACTTCAAATGGTAGCAAAGGTATAAATATTAGAAATAATGAGAATAGAATGATTTGGGGAGAAGAACGTGGACAAAGATGTCAAGAACCTAATTTCCAATTTTGGTTGTCTGAGGATAGCTCTTATAACCACAAAGCAAGAGAAAATCTAAATACACAGAGTGAAAATATTCAGACAAGGATGATGACCATCCCACAGCTGCCCACCCCACTAAGAATAAAATTCAGAGTTCTTAACTCAGCCTCTAAGACCCTCTATGACTTCTGCCTCCATACTAACTTACCTCCTACCACATACCCTCCCCATCCTTGCTCGTTCTGCTCAGCTCTATTGGCCTGCTTAATGTCCTTGGATAGACCAAGCATGTGTCCCCCTTGTAGCTGCTGTTTCCTCTGTTAGAATATTCTCCCATAAAATAGCAACCTGACTTTATTTCGGTTTCTAAGGTCCACTTCACAAGAAGCCCTCCCTTAGGATCTTAGCTAAAATCAATACTACCACAGCACTATCTCTTTCATTGCCCTTATCACATCCTGACATTACATATTAAGGTGTTTATTATCTGTCCTGTCCCACTTGTAACTAGAATTTATGTTTTATTCAGTATTGTATCCCTAGCACCTAAAACAGGGACTGACAAGTACTCACATCTTTTTGAATAGTCTCTTCTATTATGCTCACAGGCACAGTGAGAAATTAATACTATTTTGGGCTTATCAAAACCATGAAAAATACATCCATTTGTGTACAAATTTTAGATGATGAAAAGTATCAGAAACTTCCAGCTTCTAAATACTTTTTTATGATTTAGAAACTCCCAGCTTCTAAACACTTTTCTATGCAGAAAAATTCATGCCTGGGCATGCTAGCTCATGCCTGTAATCCTAACACTTTTGGGAGCCCAAGGCAGGAAGATCACTTGAGGCCAGGAGTTGAAGACAGGCTTGGGCAACATGGCAAGACCCCACCTCTACACCACATTTAAAAAAAAAAAAAATCACTAAACTCCTGGGGCCACAGTAACAGAACTAGTAACA
Source organism: Cebus imitator (assembly GCF_001604975.1). Classification (NCBI taxonomy): domain Eukaryota; kingdom Metazoa; phylum Chordata; class Mammalia; order Primates; family Cebidae; genus Cebus; species Cebus imitator. Next base: position 2,370,288 of record NW_016107375.1, on the reverse strand, counting down.
ACAACAAAAATAATTACTCAACATTCATTTGAACCAATACTTACTCAAAGTAGCCCATGCCTTCATTTAATCCATTTTCTGTCATAAATGGTGTTGAAGATGACTGATGTTTTTAAAAAGTCAGCTTAAAAATAAGAAACCCAAGTATGAGTTCTACATATCTGGGGAAAACATGATGTAAACAGAAAAACCCTGGAACAGCCATTTAGGAAAAACATTTTAAAGACACATGTGGGCAAAATGCAATTATCCATCAACTACTGCTTCCTAGTTACCACATTCCCTCACATCTCCCAAGTACTTCTGCCTCCAAACTGCTTGGTTAACTTATATTCATAACTCAAGATTTTGGACTAGCTTCACCTCCAGAAAACCATCCTTGACCCAGGAAGCAGGTTAATGGTGTTCCTATAATACATTCTGAACATCATTATTATAATGCTTTTCATACTCTATAGTCTACATCATACACGGCAATAAATATTTCAATTAAAAATCCAATTGACATTAGAAAATAAATGAAAAATGTAGGCCGGGTGTGGTGGTGCACGCCTGCAATCCCAGCACTTTGGGGGGCCGAGGCGGGCAAATCATCTGAGGTCAGGAGTTCAAGACTAGCCTGGCCAACAGGATGAAACCTCGTCTCTACTAAAAATACAAAAAGTAGCCGAGCATTGTGGCACACACCTGTAATTCCAGGTACTCGGGAGGCTGAAGTGGGAGGATTGCTTGAACCCAGGAGGCGGCGGTTGCAGTGAGCAGAGATTGAGGCACTGCACTCCAGCCTGGGCAACAGAGTGAGAGACTCCATCTCGAAAAGAGAAGAAATAAATATAAAACACAGCTTACATATTAAGTTATAGAACCACATAGTGTTTAAAGAGAATACAGGGGCTGGGGCTACTTCCATTTCCAGCAGTAATGGACAGGACACTCGGAAGAACCGTCCAAATGAAGTCAACAAAAACCATTCAAGGGCAGAGGAAGTCAGGAAGGGCACTTCCTAAAAGCATCAAAGAGCTAACAGAATATTGAAGGATTATAAGGCAAAGATACAAGGCACTAGAAAAATCCAGACCTCGGCCTGATGTCTGGAATTGCTTTGGCCAAGGACATGTTTACTGATTCCATAAGAGGAGGCTCAGAATCTGAGCAGTGCTTTTGACAGGGCTGAGGGTCTAGGGACAAAAGCTGGAGTCCAAGGACACAAGCCCTGGTAATTCACCCCACACAAAAGTGTGGGGTCCTCAAAGAGATCCTCACCTTAGCAGTAAAGGAGACAGGAAGTAAATCAACTCTCACGGACTGCAGCCCAGGTTAAACTTGTCTAGGTGGCCAGAAAATTTCAGCCCTGAAACTAAATTAAGATAAATCCAAGGCACTAAACAGAAACAAGAGGCAATCCTCTCTGAAGAAAATCATCCTAACCATCAAATTGCTTCTACCACTTTACAAACACTAAAAAAATCAGTCAAAAATAGGCACGCAGAGACAAGACCACATGAACAAGAACCACTATATACCCAAAACAAACAAAATCCTCCCAATATAATAATAATAATTACCAAACACAATTACGCTTATTATACTCATAGGATAAAAGCCAAAATTTTCAAGTTAAAAATTTCCTGAAGACCTGTAGACAACACAAAGTAATAAAACCAATTAAAAAAATTAAGTTCTAGAAAACTTAATTCTAGAAAACATTCTAGAACTGAAAAAATATAATAGCTAACTTTTTAAAAATTCAGTTGATTTCGGCCGGGCGCGGTGGCTCACGCCTATAATCCCAGCACTTTGGGAGGCCGAGGCAGGTGGATCATGAGGTCAAGAGATTGAAACAATCCTGATTAACATGGTGAAACCCCATCTCTACTAAAAATACAAAAATTAGCTAGGCATGGTGGTGCAGGCCTGTAGTACAAGCCACTCGGGAGGCTTAGGCAGGAGAATTGCTTGAACCCAGGAGGCGGAGGTTGCGGTGAGCTGAGATCGTGCCACTGCACTCCAGCCTGGGTAACAAAAGCGAAATTCCGTCTCAAAAAAAAAAAAAAAAAAAAAAAAATTCAATTGATTTTTAAAAATAAAAGAAAAAAGAAAATAAGGCCGGGCACAGTGGCTCACGGCTGTAATCCCAGCACTTTGCGAGGCCAAGGCAGGTAAACTGCTTGAGGCCAGGATTTCAAGACCAGCCTGGCCAACATGGTGAAACCCCATCTCTACTAAAAATACAAAACTTGGGTGAGCTCTGTCGCCCAGGCTGGAGTGAAGTGGCATTGATGACAGCAACCTCCACCTCCCAGGTTCAACAGGTTCTCCTGCCTCAGCCTCCCAAGTAACTGAAATTACAAGCACGCACCACCATACACAGCTAAATTTTTATATTTTAAAATCACACTCCTGACCTTGTGATCCGCCCACCTCCCAAAGTGCTGGGATTACAGGCGTGAGCCACCACACGTGGCCTTTAATATAGATTTTTAGAGCAGTTTTATGTTCACAGAAAATTGATGGAAAGCACAGTTTCCATATACCCATTCTCCATTACACATGCACAACCTTCCCCACTAGAATAATACAGCTATTACAATCAATGAACCAATACTGTAACACTATTATCACCTAAAGTCCATGGTTTACATTAGGTGTTGTATGTTTGACAAATGTTTAATAATACGTACCCAAAATTATGGTACCACACAAAATAGTTTCACTGCCCTAAAAACTGCTCCCCCTATTGATTGCTGCCCTCCTCCAAAACCCGTAGCAACCACTGATATTTTCACTGTCTCCATAGGTTTTGCCTTTTCCTGAATATTACATACATAGTTGGAATCATATAGTACATAGCCTTTTCAGATTAGCTTTTTCTCCCACAGCAATTTTTGCAAGTTCTAGTTGCTCCACATTTTCACAAATGTTCAGTACCGTCTTAATTTTAGCTATTCTAATGGGTGTGCAGTGTGATATCTCATTATGGTTTTAATTTGCATTTCCTTGATAATCACATTAACCACTTTTAATGTACTTATTGGCCATTCTTAAACCTTTTATGTGAAGTATCAATTTAAATCTTTTGTCCAATTTTTATTGGGTTACTTGTTTTTAAAAATATAATAGCTCTTCATATATTCTGGAAGTCTTTTGTCAGATATATGTTTTGCAGGTATTTTCTCCAATCTGTGGCTTCACCCATTTTTAAACAGTGTCTTTTGATGGGTCAAAGTTTTTAAAGTTTAACTTCTCAAGTTTGTTTTTTTTTTGTTGTTGTTGTTAATGATTACTGCTTTCTGGGTCCTTTCTATTAACTCTGCCTAAACTAAAGCTTGGCATATTTTCCTAGTCTATGTGTCATACGAAGATAAGGGGTCAATGCTTTTTGTTTTGCTTTGTTTCTTCCCCATATGAATAGCCTTTCCAGCATGATTAGTCGAAAAAAAGCCTTATCTCCCCAACTGAATTATTTTGCTGCCCTTCTCAAAAACCAATTGGCCGTATATGTGTAAATCTATTTCTTGACTCCCTGTTCTGATCCACCGACTTACTTCTCAGTAAGTAACACAGTCTTGAAATCTGTAATTTTAGAGTACATCATGAAAACTGGAATAGTAGAAGTATTCCATGTCTTCTTTTTCAATATTGCTGTCTATATTCTAGGTTTTTTGTCTTTACATATGTATTTTATAATCACCTTGTCAATTTCTACATTTAAACAATTCCGATGCAAATAGATGAAATGAAACTGTACTTCAACTGAGTGATACTGGCATCTTAACAATATTACGTTTTCCAATTCATGAACATATGTTTACACTTAAGTCTTCTTTAATTCAGTGAGCATTGTTTTTTAGTTATCAGTATAGTTATATTTATTTGCTCCTAAGTGATTCACGGTTTGGATTTTTTATGGAATTTTAAAGTTTTTATTTTCCAATTAATCACTGCTAATACATGACTTTTGTATAATGGTCTTGTCTTAATTAGTATGGGTTGCTATAACAGATTACTGTAGACAGGGTGCCTTAAACAACACTTATTCCTCACAATTCTGGAGGTTGGGAAGTCTAAGATCCCACTGCCAGCTGATTCAGTGTGTGGTGATAGCCCACTCTCTAGTTTGCAGATTGCCTTCTTCCTGCTCCTCACATGATAGAGGGCAGAGAGATGGAGCAAGCTCTAGTGTCTCCTCTAATTCCATTGAGGAGGGCACTCCACGTGAACCTCATGACCTGAGTACCTCCTATCACCGCATTGAGGATTAGGTTTCAACATACGAAGTGGGGTTGGGACACAAACAAGGAAACCATAATGGACCTTGCAATCTACAGCCTGGTTAGGTTCATTTTTTAAGTTCAAATAACTTCTGTATATACCTTAGGATTTTCTTTCTTTTTTTTTTTTTTAATTTATTTTATTGCATTTTAGGTATTGGGGTACATGTGAAGGACATGCAAGATTGTTGCATAGGTACACACGTGGCAGCGTGATTTGCTGCCTTCCTCTCTACATAAATAATAGTGTTCCCAGCAAATAAGCATAAGTTTACTTCCTTCTTTCCAATCGCTCTGCCTTTTATTTCTTTGCTTTATTGCACTGGCTGGGGCTTCAGATACAATGGTGAACAGAAATGCTGAAGCAGTTGGGCCACCAGACTGGCCCATCTCCTCTTCAAGGTGTCACTGAAGCCCCTCAGCAGCCCTAGAGCAAGGACACAGCCTCTTCCCTAGTCTTCATCCCCCACCCTCACCTCACCTGTGTTGGAACTTGGCTGCACAGATGCCTGGCTCCTCCAGAAGGCACATGAGATTCCCTCCCTTTCCTGGTTCCACGATGGCCTCCTGGCATTGGGGTCACTGCTTTCATGCAGAATGACAGGGGGTTGGGAAGTGGCCTGTGGCTTCTTCCCACTAGGGGACCTGTGCATGGTGTGGGACAGCCAGAATAACAGCTTGGAAGCTGCAAAAGACTCAGATGAAGCAGGCCAGCTGCCACCTGGGCAAACCACAGAGCCCTGGGGACTGGCTGGCTCAGTCCCAGAGGACTGGGACATTAAAACCTGACCCTTCCCTCGATCCAAAAATTAAAAATAAAATGCTGAAGCAAGCATCCCTGACTTGTTCCTAATCATAACTAAGGGAAAGCACTGAACGATTCATGTTAAGTGTAGATGCCCTTTATCCAGTTGAGGATGTGTTCTTCTCTTCCTAGTTTGCAGAGCTTTTTTCATGAAGATGTTAAATTTGGTCAAATGCTTTTTCCACATATACTGAGATGGCATTTCTAATGTAACAGTTTGGCAAATTACATTGATTTAAGCGTTAAGCAATCTTGTATTCCTGAGATACGACACACTTGGTTATGTTGTGTTATCTTTTTCATATATTACTGGATGCAAGTTGCTAATTTTTTTTTTTTTATATTTTTGCTTCTATGTTCATGAGATGTCAATCTGTAATTTTCTTTTTATGTAATGGTGCTGTTAGGTTTTGGTACAGGGTTATGCTGGCCTCATAAAACAAATATTCAATTTGCTTTTGAAACATACTGTATTGTAACATTTGCTTCATTATATAATGTTAAGCAAAGACAGCAGACTCTGCCTGATAGCAGATGTACCTATGTATGCATATACATGCAGATGCTAACATGCGAAAAACATGAGCAGCAATCCTGGGAGATGAGATAACAGGTGACTTTTTAATTTAAATTTCCAAAATGGGAAGGGTACAGAGAAAATGGATGGGAGAAACATTTGCTTCAAATCAGTGATGTCTACTAGAAAATTTCTGGGAAAAAAAAATCATAAGAGATAACCCAAGGATTACATCCATTCTCATTTCAACCATGAGTTCTCTCAGTTATTCCTCTCTCTCACTTCACTGTAAATAAAGTAAAAGAGGTATGCAACTAGGGAAATGCCACCTAATGTGAGTCAGCCACACCTGCCAATCAAAGATGTGAATCAAATTTTTTACTACTGAGGGCACAGAGTTGCAGATTCAGTCTCACTAAAAGCATTTGGTTAGTAAAAGCACTTAAACACTGACAGATTTTACACCTAGAAATGCTGTACCTTCATAAGAAAAAAATAGCATTCTAACACTCCCAGACATCTAATTTGTAATAACCATGAAAAGTGAATACACTATTTCAGTACCAAAAAATTTTACTCAGTATAAAGCTTAGTGACACAGCTTAGTGACATAACTTGTTATTCTTGATTATTTACAAAAACAGCCTATAAATACAAGCCAAAGATCAAGAGATGTCACACTTTACCACTTAATGTGAATAAAAATACAAGATTTACAGAAAAAGAATTAATGCCTTAAAAAAAAAAATCTCTTCTGATCTGACAATGATTGAGTCTGCAATTATCTCTCCTGTGAGAAATCTATTAGGAAGAAGAGTAGGCAGTTCTTATTTTTAAATCACTGTTATATAAGTTAGTAACAGGACTTCATCAGTAACATTCTAAACATATAGTAGGACAACTGTATAACCTAGAGGAAAAAAAATAAACCTGAATCCATATCTCAGACTTTACACAAAAATAAATCCCAAATATAACAAAGGTTTAAATCTAAAAAGAAATGGAAGAACTCCTTTATAATATGCTTTAGAGAAGGTCTTTCCAACCATTCATTCCACATATTTATTGTGTATTTACTATATGACAAGCTTCATGGAGCTTAAATCTAGAGGGGAAGATAAATAAATATGTCACACACTAAATTAAAACATGTTAAGTGCTATGAAAACAGTAAGGTATAAAGGTAGGACAGAGAGTGCCAAGTTGGCACAGAAGGGTAAATAACAGGCTAAGCTGCTGTGACAAAGAGGTCTGAAGTTAAAAGTATTTAAAACAGGATCAAAGTTAATTTCTCTGCTATATAATAATGCAGATCAGGTAGGCTCTACTTACTAACAATACCCAAAGCCCATGCTGGGAGGGAAGCTTCGCTACTCTTTGCACGTGCTTCAAAGTTTTGCCACTTGTCATAATTTCCCACCACAAAGAAGGGGAAAAAATGTACTCCAAGGCAAGTTATAACTTTGTTTAAAATGTAAAAGTAGCAAGTATCACTTTTTCTGGTACATTCACACCCAGCTGCAGGGGAGCCTGATAAATGGCATTTCCACCTGGACAGCTGTTGACCAGCTAAACTCTAAATAAAGAAGAAGATAAATATGGGGGACTACTGACAACCTATCATAGATGTGTTACAATTTTAAATAAGAAGACCTCAACAAGAATTTGACATTTGAGCAAAGACTTAAAAAAAGCAAGGGGGCAAGGCAAAAGTTTTTCAAGTAGAGGGCCCAGCACACACAGTCCCCGAGGTAGGAACACGCCTAGTACCTTTAAGGAAAAACAAACAGGCCAGTAAGGCTAAAATAGAATGTGCAAGAAGAAGACTAGTAAGAGATGAGCTTTAAAAAAGTAAAACTGAGTCAGTTTATAAATTCTTAAGCCTAAAAGCCATAAAATACTGATAAGTGTAAATTGTTCAAAATTGTTTTATTAAAAAATCATCCTGACAGAAACAAAAACATCCTATAAGCAAATAAGTCAACTGGCAAACTGGAAAAAATATAATTTAAATTCTAACACAAAAAAAAAGGTTCTAGAAAGATATAAAAGAGGCAGCAATACAAACTGAGCAAAAACAAATTAACAAACCTAACAAGGAGCATCATTAAACGTATTTTGATACTGATCTACAACAGAACATTATGTGGCTTTTAAAGAAGAGTGAGAAAGGCTGTGGAGAAATTGAAACCCTCTTCCATGGCTGGCAGGAAGGTAAAATGGTGATGCCACTGTGGAAAAGTCTGACAGTAACTCAAAAAGTTAAATACAGAGTTACCATATCACCTAGAAGTTCCATTCCTAGATATATACCCAGAAGAAATGAAAATGTTTCCATACAAAATCTTGTACATTGATGCTCATAGCAGCATTATTCATAATGGCAAAAAGTAAAAATAAACCCCATGCTTATCAACTGGTGAATAAGTAGAATGTGGTATATACAGACAATGGGATACTTTTCAGCACAAAAAAGAATGAGGTACTGGTACATATTAGAACTCTGAACATATTATACAAAGTAAAAGCCAGACACAAAGCCATATATTGTATGATTTCACTTGCATAAAATGTCCAGAAAAGGCAAATGCATAGACAGAAAGCAGATAAGTGATACCAGGGTAAGAGGAAAGGGACAAATGGGGCATGACTGCTAATGGGTACACAGTTTCTCTTTGGGGTAATGAAATGATCTAGAATTAGATAGTGGTGTGGGTTTCACAACTTTGAACACACTGCAAACCTCTGAACTGTATATTTTTAAGCGGTGAAAATTTTAGTATTTAAAATATTTCTCAATAAAGTTGTTATTTAAAAATAAAAATGAGAACGTTCTATATATGCTAGTGTACAACGACTGCCCGTATAGAATGTTAATTAGAAAAAGAACAAAGTTCAAAACAATTTGTAGAATTTTCTGCCTTTCATGTGAAAGCAAGGTGAAATAAGAATCTATATCCATAACTGAACATACAGATGCTCTCTGACTTACAATGGGATTATGTCCCAATAAATCTACTGTAAGGTGAAAGTATCAAAAGCCAAAAATGCATTTAAATACCCTAATCAGCCTAGCTTACCTTAAACATGCTTCAACACTTAAATAAGCCTACAGTTGGGCAAAGTCATCTAACACGAAGCCTACTTTATAATAAAGTGTTGAATATTTCATGTAACTTATTGAATATCGTACTGAAAGTGAAAAATAAGATAGTTGTATAGGTACTTGAAGTACAGTTTCTACTGAATGCCTATCACTTTCACATGACTGTAAATTCAAAAAATCATAAGTCAAATTATCATTAATTTGCAGATCATCCATGTATTTGTGACAAATTATCAGAAGGATAAATAATAAACTAAGAATAGCAGTTAACTATGGAGGCAAAGAAAATAACTAGGAAGATGGGAGACAAGCATGAGAGGGAGACTGTTCATGTATACTTTTATGTGTTGGATTTTTGAATAACAAAAATGTTTCATCTATATGAAAATTAAATCAATAACTAAAAACAGAAGATTGCCATAAATATTAAAAACTGAACTTTAATTAAAATATAATGAAATAAAAGCAAAGAAAGAAACAAAGTTACCCAAATCACATACAGTATGCTGAAGGAGTTACCAAATCAAAATTAAGAAAGTTAGGGTCTGCTTCTAAGTGTCTATTAACTCACTGTTAACTTCAATAAATAACTTCTCTGGAAACACCAAAAGCATTGGCAACAAAAGCAAAATAGACAAATGGGATCTAATTAAACTCCAGAGCTTCTGCACAGCAAAAGAAACAATCATTAGAGTGAATCGGCAAGCAATAGAATGGGAAAACATTTTTGCAATCTACCCATCTGACAAAGGGCTAATATCCAGAGTCTACAAAGAACTAAAACAGATTTACAAGAAAACAAACAAACAAACCCATTCAAAAGTGGGCGAAGGACATGAACAGACACTTTTCAAAAGAGGACATATAGGAGGCCAACAAACATATGAAAAAATGCTCATCAGCACTGGTCATTAGAGAAATGCAAATTAAATCCACATTGAGATACCATCTCACGCCAGTTAGAATAGCAATCATTAAAAAATCTGGAGACAATAGATACTAGAAAGGATATGGAGAAATAGGAACACTTTTATACTGTTGATGGGAGTGTAAATTAGTTCAGCCATTGTAGAAAACAGTGTGGCGATTCCTCAAGGACCTAGAAATAGAAATTCCACTTGACCCAGAAATCCCATTACTGGGTATATATCCAAAGGATTATAAATTGTTCTGTTATAAAGACACATGCACACGTATGTTCACTGGGGCACCATTTACAATAGCAAAGACCTGGAACCAACCAAAATGCCCATTAATGATAGACTGGACAAGGTGTGGCACATATACACCATGGCATAGTATCCAGCCGTAAAAAACGATGAGTTCATGTCCTTTGCAGGGACATGGATGAATCTGGAAACCATCATTCTCAGCAACCTGACACAAGAACAGAAAAACAAACACCGCATGTTCTCACTCATAAGCAGGTGTTGAACAATGAGAACACACGAACACAGGGAAGGGGGCATCACACACTGGGGTCTGTGGGAGGGACTAGGAGAGGGACAGCGGAGGGTAGGGAGTTGGGGAGGGATAACATGGGGAAAGATGTGAGATACAGGTGACAGGGATGGAGGCAGCAAACCCCGTTGCCATGTATGTACCTATGCAACAATCCTGCATGTTCTGCACATGTACTCCAGAACCTAAAGTGCAATAAAATATATTAAAAAATAAAAATAAATAAAAAATAACTTCTCTGGGTCTCGGCTTCCTTATTTGTAAATAGGTACATTGTGCAAGAGGACCTCTACTGTCATTTCCATTTTATATTACTTTCCTTTCTATTACTTCCTATAATACACACACAAAAAAGGAATTCAAAAGCAGTGTTACATTTCTGTGAAGACAAACTTAAAAATGTATTAATTGGGCTATCTTAAGTGCCAAATAAGCAAGGAAAAGAGCCAGAGAGGCCAATACTTGAAAGAAACCAAAATTCTACCATGCTCAGTGTGGTGGTTTTCAGAAGATGAAAAATGTTTTAAGCCAACAGATCTTTCTTGTTTTAATGTCCTTGTATAATCTTCAGAAGATTTTCATTACACAATCGCCAAAACAAAGTCAACCTTAAAAAGCCAAAATACTGCTTTGGCTGCCATATTATCCCAAGAACTTTCCACCATCTGGTCTGGAAATGTCCTAGAACAAACTACTGCTGGAGCAAGTTATTAATTTCATGTGAAGAAAAAGAGACAGGCGCCATGACCCTGCACTGCTCTGCTAGGGCACAGTGGAACACTTGGATAAAGACAAAAGACTTCATGAAATGGGTGTTAGTGTTGGCTAAGGGCAGTCAATGAATACAGAGGAAAAAAACATTCTCCTTTTACTTACTATTGGATAAGAAACCTAATGGTACTGTAAACAGAACATAAGTTTAATAAAAACAACTGAAAAGTTCAAAGGATTGAAACCAAAATTTAGAAATATCAATGTCATGCCAACATGGAGATTCTAGAAGTCAAATATGGGGAAAGACTAAAAAGCAATATGCTATAGTACAGATACTGTCAACAACAGTATGTTAGTATAATGGCTAGTTTTAAAAGTTAACAAATCAAAGACATGGCAATACTCCTCATTTATAAAAGTCTTAACACTAGAAGAAAGAGTGCTTGGCATTTGGGATTCAGGAAATGTGGATTTTTGTCTCAGAACTAAACGTATTACCGTTATCGACAGTGTTACCTATCAACTTCATCATACTAAAGGGATGGATCACACAAATTCAAATATCTATTCCATGTTTTTATGGTATATTTTAAGAAACCAGCCAGACACAGTGGGTCACTCCTGTAATCTCAGCACCTTGGGAGGCCGAGATGGGCAAATTACTTGAGCACAGGAGGTTGAGACCAGTCTGGTCAACATGGCAAAACCCCATCTCCACTAAAAAAACACAAAAAAAGAGCTATTAGAAATATTCTTAAAAGCAAAAATTAAGATAGATTGACAGATTAATAAAACGGATACATAATGATAAAGCAAATATTCCAAAATTGTAACAAGCGTAGAATTTATGGTGGGTAGGTACATGTCCAAAGTGCAATTAGGCCAATTCAAAATGTTGCATTCGTAAAACATGGAATAATCAGAGAAAAAGAACCCTGAGGAACTAAAAATGATTATAAAATTTCATCATATGTTAGAAACAACTTTTAAAAATATTAAGAGACATTCAACTTTACTTATAATGAGAAATGCACATAAGAATCACAATATAACTAGGTACCACAGCTCACATCTGTAATCCCAAAACTTTGGGAGGCAAAACCAGAAGGATTGCTTGAGGCCAGAAGTTTGAGACCAGCCTGGGAAACATAGCAAGACCTTGTCTCCACTAAAAATTTAAAAAGTTAGCTGGGCATGGTGGCACACACCTGTAGTCCCAGCTATTGGGGAAGCGGAGGAGGGAGGCTTGCTTGAGCCCAGGAGTTCGAGCCTGCAGTGAGCATGATCACACCACTGTACTCCAACCTGAGTGACAGAGTGAGACCCTATCTCAAAAAAATTTAAAAAAGGATCACAGTATGATTTTAATTTTTAACTTACAAAAAATTTTATAATACACAATATTTGCAAGGCTCTGTTAGAGGCTTTTAGTGGGACTATAATTGGTATAATCTCTTTAGAGAATAAATTGTTACCAAATTTATCACATCTTTATCAAAACATAAAATGTGCACAATTAATGCCAACTCTAAAATACATATGATGGCTATAACGGTATATATGAAGTGAATTTATAAACATGAATATTCATTGGAGTGTTCTTTATAACAGTAAAGGACTGGAAATAAACTAAATTTTCATAAGAGACTGATTAAATTATGATCTATTCAGACAATCCATACATAGCTACAAAAATCACAGTTGATCTATAGCTACTGATTGCGAAAAATCAAGTTAAAAGTGATAAAAGCAACTTGCAGAATAGTCTGTGCGGCTGGTATCATTTTTATTTAAAAATACTTTTTATATAGTATTCTACGGCTGAGAGAGGAACTAGAAGATTAGACAGTAAGGGTCCAAAGAGAGAAGATGACTGATTATGTACCCTTTTATACTGTCTGATTTTTTTCCAAGCACACATATTACCTATTAAAAATAAATATTTTAGTACAGAAATTTTGATGAGAAGTCAAAAGATAAAAATTGAACAAATCTGCAACAAATTAGAATTTTTTTAAAGATGTAAAAAGTTGAGATAAGAGAGATTAAATCTACAAAGTCCAATATCTGACTTGAACATAAATTTTAGAGAAATATAAAAAAAAAGAGGAAAGGGCTGGGTGTGGTGGCTCATGCCTGTAATCCTAGCACTTTGGAAAGCTGAAGAGGGCAGAACACTTGAGGTTAGGAGTTCGAGATCAGCCTGGTCAACATGGTGAAACCTCAGCTCTACTAAAAATACAAAAATTAGCTAGAAATCACTTGAACCCAGGAGGCAGAGTTTGCAGTGAGTCGAGATTGTGCCACTGTACTCCAGTCTGGGCAACAGACCAAGACTCTGTCTCAAAAATAAAAATTAAAAATAAGTAAAAATAAATTTAAAAACAGGGAAGAAATACACAAAGAAATATTAAATAACACAAAAAACTGCCCACAATGAAGAACAAATATTTACTGAATAAGCAGTCATTCAATTAAAAAAATCACCCACACTAACACATCACCATATTTCAGAATTTTAAAGACAAACCCAAGATTCTAAAATCTTCCACCAAGAAGAAAAAAAAAAAAAAAAAAAAAAAAAAAAAAAAAAAAAAAAAAAAAAAAAGAAAAAATAAAAAAAAAAAAAAAACTACAAAACAATGATAATCAGATGGTATCAGAATTCCCTTTAACAACACTAATAATATTATTACATAATAATGGAAGATCTTCAAAACTCTAGGGAATAATGCTTTTCAATCAGAAACTTATAGCTAGCCTACCCATCATTCAAATGTAGACATATAAGACATATAAGACAAATACATACAAATATAGACAAGTAAGGACTAATGCTTTCTTCAAAAGCTACATGAGGATGTGCTCCATAAAAACTGAGGAAATAAACCAAAAAAGCCTTTAAAAACATATCAGGCAACAGTGGAGGCCACCCAAGAAAATAGTGAAGAAGAATCCCAAATGATACAGCTATGTGATAGGCCTACACAGCAACCAGTCTAGATTGAAACAAGAGGACTGATGGTGGCAGTGAGGGCAGTCCCAAGACTACACATGGAACTTTTTAAATGAGACTAATAAAAAAAGAATTAAGTAGTGATCCATGCTACAACTAGAATGTATCCTGAAAACATACTAAGTAAAACAATGCAAACACAAAAGACCACGTGTAATATGATACAATTTGTATGATATATCTAGAATAGACAAATCCCACAGAAACATGAAGTAGGTCAGTTTTGCTAGGATCTGAGAATTTAAGAGTGGCAGCTAATGGGCACATAGTTTCTTCATGGGGTGATAAAAGTGTCCTGGTATTAGATAATGGTGATGGTTGCACAATTTTGTGAATATATGAAAATCAATTAATTGTACAAGTTAGAAGCTGAATTTTGTGGCATATGAATGCTATCTCAATAAGGCTTTATATTTAAAAGGAAAGCTAAAATAAAGGAAAAAACAGAAAAAGCTAAGAAATGCCAATAAATTAAAGGAAAACCAAAAACTTACATGAGAAAACAGATCACACCATACTTCTTGCCAACTGGTTACCAGGGACTGGGAGTTGTAGCAGAGACTCAGTACAAGGGAAACTACGGAACTTGAGATGAGAGGAATGTGACTGAACTGTTCTATATCATAATTTCAGCATGTGTAACTGTAGGCATTTGTCAAAACTCATAGAACTGAACAATAGAAAAGATGAATTTTGCTAAATGTAAATTACATGTCAATAAACCTGACTTTTTTTTTTTTGAGATAGTCTTGCTCTGTCACCAGGCTGGAGTGCAGTAGCACAATCTTGGCTCACTGCAACCTCCACCTCCTGGGTTCAAGTGATTCTTCCGCCTCAGCCTCCTGAGTCGCTGGGACCACAGGTGCATGCCACCACGTCCAGCTAATTTTTGCATTTTTAGTAAGAGACGGGGTTTCACCATGTTGGCCAGGATGGTCTCAATGTCTTTACCTCGTGATCTGCCCACCTCAGCCTCCCAAAGTGCTGGGATTACAGGCATGAGCCACTGTGCCCAGCAATAAACCTGACTTTTAAAAAAATAAAATAAAATCCCCTGTGACACTGCAGTACATTTTTGTAGTTGAAGATAATTTATTTATATATAGATATTGATATATATATAGATATAGATATAAATATTTTTTACTGCAATTTAGGTTCTGGGGTATATGTGCAGAACATGCAGGATTGCTGCATAGTTACATACATGGCAATGTGGTTTGCTGCCTCCATCCTGCCATCACCTATATCTGGCATTTCTCCCCATGTTATCTCTCCCCAATTCCCTACCCCCACTGTCCCTCCCCTAGTCCCCCTAACAGACCCCAGTGTGTGATGTTCCCCTACCTGTATCCATGTGTTCTCATTGTTCAACACCTGCCTATAAGTGAGAACATGTGGTGTTTGATTTTCTGTTCTTGTGTCAGTTTGCTGAGAATGATGGTTTCCAGATTCATCCATGTCCCTACAAAGGACACAAACTCATCGTTTTTTATGGCTGCATAGTATTCCATGCTGTATATGTGTCACATTTTCCTTGTCCAGTCTATTGTCAATGGGCATTTGGGTTGGTTCCAAGTATTTGCTCTTGTAAATGGTGCCCCAAAGAACATACATGTGCATGTGTCTTTATAATAGAACTATTTATAATCCTTTAGATACATACACAGTAATGGGATTGCTGGGTCAAATGGAATTTCTATTTCTAGTTCCTTGAGGAATTGCCACACTGTCTTCCACAATGGTTGAACTAATTTACACTCCCACCAACAGGGTAAAAGTGTTCCTATTTCTCCACATCCTCTCCAGCATCTGTTGTCTCGATTTCTTAATCATCCTCTCTAACTGGCAGAGATGGTATCTCAATGTGGTTTTGATTTGCATTTCTCTAATGACTAGTTATGATGAGCAGTTTTTTCATGTTTGTTGGCCTGATTTATGTCTTCTTTTGAAAAGTGTCTGTTCATATGCTTCATCCACTTTTGAATGGGTTTGTTTTTCTTGTAAATCTGCTTTAGTTCTTTGTAGATTCTGGATATTAGCCCTTTGTCAGATGGGTAGGTTGCAAAAACGTTTTCCCATTCTATTGGTTGCCGGTTCACTCTAATGATTGTTTCTTTTGCTTTACAGAAGTTCTGGGGTTTAATTAGATCCCATTTGTCTATTTTGCCTTTTGTTGCCAATGCTTTTGGTCTTTTAGTCATGAAGTCCTTGCCTATGCCTATGTCCTGAATGGTTTTGCCTAGGATTTCTTTAGGGTTTTTATGGTGTTAGGTCTTATGTTTAAATCTTTAATCCATGTGTAGTTAATTTTAGTATAAGGTGTCAGGAAGAGTTTCGGTTTCTGCTTTCTGCACATAGCTAGCCAGTTTTCCCAATACCATTTGTTAAACAGGAAATCTCTTCCTCATTGCTTGCTTTTATTAGGTTTGTCAAAGATCAGATGGTTGTAGATGTGTCGCGTTGCTTCCAAGGCCTCTGTTCTGTTCCACTGGTCTATGTCTCTGTTTTGGTACCAATACCACTCTGTTTGGATTACTGTAATCTTGTAGTATAGTTTGAAATCAGGTAGTGTGATGACTCCAGCTTTGTTCTTTTTGCTTAGGATTGCCTTGGCTATGTGTGCTCTCTTTTGGTTCCATACGAAGGTTAAAGTGGATTTTTCCAGTTCTGTGAAGAGGGTCATAGGTAGCTTCATGGGGATAAAGTTGAATCTATAAATTACTTTGGGCAATATGGCCATTTTCAAGATATTGATTCTTCCTAACCATGAGCATGAATTGTTTTTCCATCTGTTTGTGTCCACTCTTATTTCCTTGAGTAGTGGTTTGTAGTTGTCCTTGAAGAGATCCTTATTGTTTGTTAGTTGTATTCCTAGGTATTTTATTCTCTTTGTAGCAATTATGAATGGCAGTTTGATCTTGATTTGGTTCTCTGTTATTGGTGTATAGGAATGCTTGTGATTTCTGCACATTGATTTTGTATCCTGAGACTTTGCCAAAGTTGCTTATCGGTGTCAGGAGATTTTGGGCTGAGATGATGGGGTCTTCTAAATACATAAACATGTCATCTGTAAATAGAAACAATTAGACTTCCTCTTTACCTTTCTGAATACTTTTTATTTCTTTTTCTTGCCTGACTGCTCTGGCTAGAATTTCCAATACTATATTGAATAGGAGTGATGACAGAGGGCATCCTTGTCTAGTGCCAGTTTTCAAAGGGAATGCTTCCAGTTTTGGCCTGTTCAGTATGATATTGGCTGTGGGTTTGTCATAAATAGCTTTTATTATTTTGAGATACATTCTGTCAATACCTAGTTTATTGAGGGTTTTTACCATAAAGAGCTGTTGAATTTTGTTGAAGGCCTTCTCTGCATCTATTGAGATAATCATGTGGTTTTTGTCTTTGGTTCTGTTTATGTGATGGATTATGTTTACAGACTTGCG
Organism: Cebus imitator; assembly: GCF_001604975.1. NCBI lineage: Eukaryota > Metazoa > Chordata > Mammalia > Primates > Cebidae > Cebus > Cebus imitator. The sequence goes on along the minus strand of NW_016107375.1, from coordinate 2,352,952 downwards.
TATGTTGAACCAGCCTTGCATCCCTGGGATGAAGCCTACTTGATCGTAATGGATAAGCTTTTCAATGTGCTGGCATTCAGTTTGCCAGTATTTTACTGAAGATTTTTGCATCAATGTTCATCATTATATTGGCCTGAAGTTTTCTTTCTTAGTTGTGTCTCTGCCAGGTTTTAGTATCAGAATGATGTTGGTCTCATAGAAAGACTTAGGGAGGATTCCCTCCTTTTGTATTGTTTGGAATAGTTTCAGAAGGAATGGTACCAGCTCCTCTTTTTATGTCTGGTAGAATATGGCTGTGAACCCACCTGGACCTGGGCTTTTTTTGGTTGGTAGGCTGTTAATTGCTGCCTCAACTGCAGCCCTTGTTATTGGTCTATTCAGGATTTCAACTTCTTCCTGGTTTAGGCTTGGAAGGGTGCAAATGTCCAGGAATTTATCCATTTTTTCCAGATTTGCTGGTTTATGTGCATAGAGTTGTTTGTAGTAATCTCTGATAGTAGTTTGTATTTCTGTGGTCGGTGGTGATATCCCCTTTATTGTTTTTTTATTGAATCTTTTCAATTCTTCTCTTTTCTTTTTTATTAATCTGGCTAGTGGTCTATTTTGTTGATCTTTTCGAAAAACCAGCTCTTGGATTTATGGATTGTTTGAAGGGTTTTTTGTGTCTCTATCTCCTTCAGATCTTCTCTGATCTTGGTTATCACTTATTTTCTGCTAGCTTTTGAGTTTTTTTTGATCTTGCTTCTCTAGCTCTTTCAATTTTGACGACAGGGTGTCAATTTTAGATCTTTCCTCGCTTCGCATGTGGGCATTTATTGCTATAAATTTCCCTCTAGACACTGCTTTAAATGTGTCCCAGAGATTCTGGTACATTGTGTCTTCATTCTCGTTGGTTTCAAAAAACATCTTTATTTCTGCCTTCATTTCATTGTTTATCCAGTCATCATTCAGGAGCCAGTTGTTCAGTTTACATGTAGTTGTGCAGTTTTGAGTAAGTTTCTTAATCCTGAGTTCTAATTTGATTGCACTGTGATCTGAGAGACTATTTATTATGATTTCTGTTCTTTTCAATTTGCTAAGGAGTGATTTACTTCCAATTATGTGGTCAATTTTAGAGGAAGTGCAATGTGGTGCTGAGAAGAATGTATATTCTGTGGATTTGGTGTGGAGAGTTCTGTAGATGTCTATTAGGTTTGCTTAGTCCAGATCGGCATTCAAGTCCTGGATATCCTTGTTGATTTTCTGTCTCATTGATCTAATATTGACAGTGGAGTGTTAAAATGTCCCACTATTAATTTGTGGGAGTCTAAGTCTCTTTGTAGGTCATTAAGAACTTACTTTATGTATGTGGCTGCTCCTGTATTGGATGCATATATATTTAGGATCATTAGCTCTTCTTGTTGCATTGATCCTTTTACCATTATGTAATGCTCTTCTTTGTCTCTTTTGATCTTTGTTCATTTAAAGTCTGTTTTATCAGAGATGAGGATTGCAACCCCTCCTTTTTTGCTCTCCATTTGCTTGGTAAATCTTCTTCTATCCCTTTATTTTGAGTCTATGTGTGTCTTTGCACATCAGATAGGTCTGCTGAATACAGCACACTGATGGGTCTTGGCTTTTTATACAGTTTGCCAGTCTGTGTCTTTTGACTGGGGCATTTAGGCTCTTTACATTTAACGTTAATATTGTTATGTGTGAATTTGATCCTGACATTTTGTTACTGACTGGTTGTTTTGCCCATTAGTTAACACAGTTTCTCCATTGCATTGTTGGTCTTTATCATTTGGTACATTTTTGCAGTGGCTGGTACTGGTTGTTCCTTTCCATGTTTAGTGCTTCCTTCAGGAGCTCTTGTAAGGCAGGTCTGGTGGCGATGAAATCTCTCAGTATTTGCTTGTTCATAAAAGATTTCTCCTTTGCTTATGAAGCTTAGTTTGGCTGGATATGAGATTCTAGGTTGCAAGTTCTTTTCTTTAAGGATGTTGAATATTGGCCCCCATTCTCTTCTGGTTGGTAGGGTTTCTGACGAGAGATCTGCTGTGAGTCTGATGGGCTTCCCTTTGTGGGTGACCCAACCTTTCTCTCTGACTGCCCTTAGCATTTTTTCCCTCATTTCGACCCTGGTGAATCTGACGATTATGTGCCTTGGGGTTGCTCTTCTTGAGAGGTATTTTTGTGGTGTTCTCTGTATTTCCTGGATTTGAATGTTGGCCTGCTTTGCTAGGTTGGGAAGTTTTCCTGGATAATATCCTGAAGAGTATTTTCCAGCTTGAATTCATTCTCCCGGTCACATTCAGGTACACCAAACAAGTGTAGATTAGGTCTTTTCACATAATCCCACATTTCTTGGAGGCTTTGTTCATTTCTTTTCACTCTTTTTTCTCTAATCTTGCCTTCTCATTTTATTTCATTGAGCTAATCTTCAATCTCTGATATCCTTTCTTCAGCTTAACGGATTCAGCTGTTGAAACTTGTTTATGCTTCACAAAGTTCTCATGCTGTTTTTCAGCTCCATCAAGTTGTTTATGTTCTTCTCTAAGCTGTTTATTCTAGTTAGCATTTTGTCTAACCTTTTTTCAAGGTTCTTAGTTTCTTTGCAGTGGGTTAGAACATGTTCCTTTAGCTCAGAGAAGTTTGTTATTACCCACCTTCTGAAACATGCTTCTGTCAATTAATTAAACTCATTCTCCATCTGTTTTGTTCCCTTGCTGGTGAGGAGTTGTGATCCCTTGTAGGAGGAGGGGCATACTGGTCTTTGATGATTTCATCCATTTTGCACTGGTTTTTTCCCATCTTTATGGGTTTATCTACCTTTGATCTTTGAAGTTGGTGATTTGGAATGGGGTCTCTGAGTGGATGTCCTTTCTGTTGATGTTGAAGCTATTTCTTTTTGTTTTTTGTTTTCCTTATAACAGGTCTCTCTGCTGTAGGACTGCTGGAGGTCCACTCCAGACCTTGCTCTCCTGGGAATCACCCATGGGGGCTGCAAAGCAGCGAGGATTACTGTCTGGTATTTTCTCTGGTAGCTTCCTCCCAGAAAGGTACCCACCAGGTCTCGGCCTGAGCTCTCCTGTATGATGCATTTTTTTGGTTATTCAGGGATCAGGGAGCCGCTTGAAGAGACAGTCTGTTCCTTGTCTGCCGGTAGAGGTGCTGCTGGGCTGCCTTGGACTCAGCCTGGTGGCTGTGTAGGCCGCCTCTGACTTTTGTTTACACAGGTGAGATTAGACCTGCCTTTGCAATGGTCGACACCCTTCCCCCCACCAATCTCTATGTCCCAGGTCGACCTGGGACTGATATGCTGGCTATGAAACTCTCAAGCAAGAGGGCTTCAATTTGCTGGTTTTTGTGGGGGTGGGACCTGCCAAGCCATATCACGTGTCTCCCTGTTTTCAGCTGTCCCTCTTCAGAATCAACTACGGATCCTTTAGCAAAGTTTGATGCCCAAATAATTGACAGTGTCCACTGATTTACTTTATTAAACTCTCCCTGTACCTAAAGAGATTACTGGGAGGGTCTGATTTTTTTTTTAAAGCTTTTCAATACTCTTCATTGAAATACAACATATCTACTGCAAATTCCAAGTACACACATTGCTTTCTCTGTAAATTCTGATACTCTGTCATCCTGAAAGATTTTTGGGAGGGAATAAAATAGGTCCAAAATGTGGAAACAAAAAAGCTTCCAAATTCCTCCCTAGTCAGGTCTTCATAGATTAGTTTGACAAGCCAATTTAAAGTGAGTTCTCAAAATAATAAATATACTAAAAAGAAAATTAAAACATATACACATTTCGAAGTCACTTTTGCCATTTAGATTATCCCCTAACTTAGCTCCAATCATGTTATGAGAGCTATACCTAGATGTCTTCAGATCTAGAAATTAGTAATATTTTAAAACAATTAAGATACATAGTAAAAATTTAAGTGATGGAGAGTTCTGCCATCTCACTATTTTTATTGAACCCAACTAATCCCTGCTCTTTAGCTTCCTTTTGTGTACTTCCGACAAAGAATATTCTTAAGTAAACTTGTCACCCTGGGGGAAAAAAAGTAGATATAAAAGTACAGATAATACAAGTAGGAAGAGAAAAGAAAGAGAACTGAATGAAGGGTGTGGGAAGCAGTTTCTTTAATTTACAACGGGAGAGTCAAGTGTTACTGCCTAGAGTTGAAAAAACAGAAAGACATATACTACACAAAAAACCTAAAGATGATAATTTAAATATAATAAAAGAATACAGCAAGGGAAAAGGTGATAGTAGAAAGAAGGAGATAATCATCTGAGTAAACATCAATAAATACGGAATCAAAAAAGTGGCAAACATTTACATTAAGAACCAAAAAAAGAAACACATGGATATAAATCTAACAAAAATATACAAAATCTTTATGAGAAAACCCACAAAACTTTGGTGAAAGAAATCAAATACCTAAATAGAAAGATATTCCACGTTCATGGATAGAAAGACTCAATATTGTCAAAATTCTTCTCAATGTGACCTACAGATCCAACATAATCCAAATCAAAACACCTGCAAGTTACTTTGTAGATCTCAACAAACTGGTTCTAAAGTTTACTTGGAAAGGCAAAAGGCCTATAAAAGTCAACACAAAATTGAAAGAGCAGAACAAACTAAAAGGACTGGCATTATCCTTTAAGGCCTATTATGAAGCTATAGTAATCAAGACAGCATGACACTGGCAAAAGAATAAATAGATCAATAGAACAGAACTTAGCACTCAGAAAATAGACCCAAATATAAATAGCTTTTTCTTTTTCTTTTTTTTTTTTTTTTGAGACGGAGTTTCGCTCTTGTTACCCAGGCTGGAGTGCAATGGCGCGATCTCGGCTCACCGCAACCTCCGCCTCCTGGGTTCAGGCAATTCTCCTGCCTCAGCCTCCTGAGTAGCTGGGATTACAGGCACGCGCCACCATGCCCAGCTGATTTTTTGTATTTTTAGTAGAGATGGGGTTTCACCATGTTGACCAGGATGGTCTCGATCTCTTGACCTCGTGATCCACCCGCCTCGGCCTCCCAAAGTGCTGGGATTACAGGCGTGGGCCACCGCACCTGGCTATAAATAACTTTTTAATTAACAAATAGACTCACTTATAATTAATTGGTCTTTGACACAGAAGCAAAGACAGTACAATGGGGAAAGGTAGTCTCTTCAACTAGATGCTGAAACAACTGGACATCCACATGCAAAAGAAAGAGACAGATCTAAATATAAAATGCAAAACTATAAAACTCTAAAAAGATAAAATAGGAAAAAATCCAAATGACCTTGGGTATGGTAATGACTTTTTGGATACAACACCAAAGGTACAATCCATGAAAGAAATTATTGATAGCAAGATTAAAATTTTAAAATTTAAAGTTTCCTACTCTGTGAAAGACATGAGCCATGAAAAAAATAACTGATAGCAAGGGCCTCATTAAAATTAAAAATTTCTATTCTGCCAAAGACACTGTAAAGACAACAAGAAGAAATGCCACAGGAGAAAACATTTGCAGAAGACATATCTGATAATGGATTGTCATCTAAAATATACAAAGAACTCTTAAAATTCAACAAGAACACAAACAACCCAATTAAAAAGTGGACCAAAGACTTTAACAGATACATCATCAAAATAGATACACAGATGGCAAATAAGCCTATGAAGAGATGCTCAACATTGTATGTCATTAGGGAACTGCAAATTAAAACAACATATGCACCTATTCGAATGTCAAAACTTAAAACACTAACACCACCAAATGCTGACAAGGATATGGAGCAACAGGAACTCTCATTCATTACTGGTGGCAATGACAAAATTGGTATAGGCATTTTGGAAGACAGTTAAGCATTACTTACTATTCTTATTATTTAGAAACAGAGAAGGTTAAATGAAGTTAAAAGTTTATAAAAACCACCAGAACAGCTGAGAATTTAAAATGATTGTCTCTCAGGAGGAAATGTTTTAAAAGGGATGGGACAAAGAACATTTGTTCTCATTATAAGCCCTCTGCACAAGGTGATTTTGTCCCCAAACCATGTGCATACATATATGACCACTTAAAATTCAGCACCAATGAGTACCAAAAAATATTTAAATGTAATATAATCTGGATTACGTCTCTAAAGAAATTACTCTGTACAGAAATAAGTTATGTAGGGGTCAGAAAAAAATTAAAAAGAAAAACTCAATTGTTTGTTGGGAGAATTAAAATTTGCAGTTACTAATGTCAAATCACTTTATTTATATCTTACTATACATATATTAATAACAGCAAACAAAATTAACAGCAGCATTCAGTAACTACCTTGGTTTTTTACCAATAAAAATTCTCTCAAGGCAGAGATGTGAAGGTTTCTCTTAAGGGCTGAGCTACCTAATAATCCTACAAACTGAAATTAGAAAAGTCACTTCATTAATCTCTACTTCAGTGGCATCACATATAAAAGGGTTAGATATATACAATTCCAGTTCTAAAATCCAATGACTATACAACTCTTTTTTTTTTTTTTTTTTTTTTTTTTTTTTTTTTTTTTT
>NW_016107375.1:2342782-2346308 GCF_001604975.1 Cebus imitator | reverse complement strand
AGTCCGGCTCTGTCACCCAGGCTGGAGTGCAGTGGCGCAATCTCAGCTCACTGCAGCCTCCACCTCCTGGGTTCAAGCGATTCTCCTGCCTCAGCCTCCTGAGTAGCTGGGACCAGAGATGTGCACCACCACACCTGGCTAATTTTGTTATTCTTAGTAGAGACAGGGGTGTTTCACCATGTTGGCCTGGCTGGTCTTGAACTCCTGACCTCAAGTGATCCACCCACCTCAGCCTATGACTAGGATTATAGGCATGAGCCACTGCGCCTGGCCTATACTCTTAAATAGCAGAGAGCATGTAAGGAAATTTCCATACCCAGGCAAAACGTCAGACAGAATTCAAGACTCTGCTTTTGTTGCTGCGAATCTTTCACATCTAATGTTAGACTAGAAACAGCCAGAGACACAACAGCAGCTGGACACAACAGAAGCTTGCTTCAGTTCCCACACAAATTATTTAACCTTGTTCTTTTAAATCTCAGATATCCTGCATCTTGTGACCATTGTACTTGTTAATGACCAAGTGCTACTACTTGTTATTATTTATTCATTTTAAAGTATGAAAATAAATTCAGAAGCAAATAAATTCCATGGTTTTCTTGAGTACATAGTATGTGTAAGACAAAACATCTCATAATTATATAGCATTTTAAATTTTAAAAAGCAGGCTGGGTGTTGTGGCTCACGCCTGTAATCCCAGCACTTTGGGAGGCTGAGGGGAGGATCACCTGAGGTCAGGAGTTTGAGACCAGCCTGACCAACATGGTGAAACCCCGTCTCTCCTAAAAATACAAAAGTTAGTAGGACATGGTGAGAGCGGCCTGTAATCCCAGCTATTTGGGAGGCTGAGGCAGAAGGATTGCTTGAGCCCAGGAGGTGGAGGTTGCAGTGAGCCAAGATGGTACCACTGCACTTCAGCATAAATGATACAGTGAGACCCCCATCTCAAAAAATAAATAATAATATTTAGAAAGCATTTTCAAATGCACTACTGTGATCCTCAACACAATGCTAAGCCATAGAACGGGTCACAAGAGCATCACATAGATCTCAGCCCAGATGAAATGCTCTCTATCGGCACCTGCCCCTCTACTTCAATGAAGGACAGAATGGAAATTAAACTACCAACTTGCCTCGTTGTTCCTTCAATAGCTAAGTGAGACTCCTCAATGGCTACAAAATTCAATTTCCGTATCTAAAGTATTTTGAAAACTGAACTACAGGTCTTCAAATGTCTTTCACAAGTGGCAATCTCTGATCTATAAACCACAATTTTAAAATGAGAAAACCCAGGACTGGAGTGAAGTTGATGGTTAGTGGTAGGCAGAGCTAGGATTCAAACCATATCCAGGATTGGTGAATTTTTTCTGCTACATAATATATTCTTTACTACTTGATGATAATCAGTTATGCACTGGTGAGAAATCTAAGCACATATCTTGTAAAAACAACGTTATTTGTGCTACTGAATATATTTTTGTCAGATTTCTTTCAAAAACCAGGTAATAGTTTATATATTTCAAAAAATTTTAACTGGGATTTTTCCCCCTCAATGTACCAGACATCAATTTTCAAACTAAAAAGCTATTGTGAAATTAATACATAATACTGTCCTGGTATCTGAAAATAGTACAATATTTGATTCGGTGATTCAATTAATTTCTTAAATGCCTAATTTGTTCAGAAAGCTATACCAGATATTTATCTTGCAGCACCTAAAACTTAAAATGCTTACTTGCTTTGGTCACCCTCCAACCCCATCCTCACTCCTCTACCCACTTGAAGCTAGATTTGGAGAAGCATTTTAGCATCAACATGCAGGTCTGTAGAAAGGCATTTTCCCAACAGTTAGGCCCTTCATTGCCAGCCATGATCTCTCCTGTACCTTCACTCTCTTCCAACCACTTGGAAACTCCGTAAAGAAACCATTTATAGAGGAGGATCCAAGATGGCCGTTTAGGAACAGCTCAGGATTGCAGCTCCCAGTGAAAGCACAGAGGGTGCGTGGACACCTCATTTTTATTGCCCACAGACTAGGAAATTCCCAGGTGGAGGAGCTCCACAGGTCGCCAGCGCGGCTGTGCCGGCCTGCGCCGCTGCTTTGCCCGCGCAGCTGCTTTGTTGGCGCCCCGGAGCAGTGGTTCTCCATACAAAATACACCGGTCCGGGTGCCCTTTTGGCTGGCAATTGGAGCCACAGGAAGTCGTCCATTCGTCTGTTTAAAAAGGGGACTGAGCAGAGAACCAGGACAGTAGATTCCAGGGCAAAAAAAAAAAAACAAACGCCACAAACCTCAGTGCCACTGTTTAAGCCAGCGCAGTGAGTGGCCGCAGGGGAAATCAAACAGACCCCAGCACCTCTTCAACAGGCGACTGGAGCACCAACTTAAAAAAGGCTCTGAGGCAGGAAGCCAGGCGATCAGGCTCGGCTGGTCCCACCCCCACAAAAGAACAGCAACCAGAAACTCTGGATTGAGAGTTTCACAGCAAGCGCAGCTGAACCCGGGACGGTCCACCTCTGTGGGGGAGGGGCGTCCGCCATTACCGAGGCAGCCCACCACTACGGAGCTAGTCGCCCAATGCTGAGGCAGCCCGCCGTTGCCAAGGCAACCCGCCATTGCTGAGGCAGCCCGCCGTTGCCAAGGCAACCCGCCATAGCACAGAGACTCCGCCTCAACAGAGGCGGGCCACCATCGCCAAAGCACTTCTAACTACACCCGTATAAACAGGACTGCAGAGAAGTTCACTCAGCAGCTGGGCGGAGCCCACAGCAGCTCAGCAAAGCCTCTACAGGCCGACAGTGACTAGGCTGCCTCCTTGCTGGGCAGGGCAGGTCTGAAGGAAAAAACAAAAGAAGGCAGCAGCATAACGGAAACTCATAAATAAAGCCCTAAATCCCTGGGACAGAGCACCTGGGAACAAAAAGCAGTTTATGAGTTCTGCTGCAGCAGACCTAAACGTACCTGCCCAGCAGCTCTGAATGAACAACAACAGAGCTAACAGCTCACCATTTGAGCCCCTATAAAGAAGAGACCGTCTCCTCAAGCAGCTCCCTGACACCTATATATCCAAAGAGACACCTCATAAAGGAGGGATCAGATTGACACTAGGCGGGTATACTTCTGGGACAAAGGTATAGCAGAAGAAGAAAACTGGCAACAACCCTTACTATTCAGCAGCTGCTGCAGGTGAACCCCAGGCAAGCAGGACCTGGAGTGAACCTCCGCACACCTACAGCAGAGGGGCCAGACTGTCAGAAGGAAAACCAAGGAACAGAAATAACCTCATCATCAACAACAGAACGTCAGTCTGAAAGATTTGAGACCCAATCTGAAAGCCAGCAACAACAAAGTCGACAGGTGGATAAATCCTTAAAGATGGGAAGAAACCAGCACAAAAAGGATGAAAACACCTCTCCTCCTACAAGGGATCACAACTCCTCATCAGCAAGGGAACAAGGTTGGAGGGAGAACGAGTGTGATGAAATGACAGAATCAGACTTCAGAAGCTGGGTAGTAAGAAACTTC
>NW_016107375.1:2320509-2337452 GCF_001604975.1 Cebus imitator | reverse complement strand
TGAGAACACATGGACACAGGGAGGGGAGCACTACACACTGGGGTCAGTTGGGGGGAAATAGGGAGGGACGGTGGGGGGTGGGGAGCTGGGGAGAGCTAGCAAGGGGAGAAATGCCAGATGTAGGTGATGGGGAGGAACGCAGCAAATCACACTGCCATGTGTGTACATATGCAACAATTTTGCATGTTCTTCACCTGTACCCCAAAACCTAAAATGCAATAAAATAAATGGGGGGGGAAAAAAAAGAAAAAAGAAACCATTTATGACTGTTTAGGTTCTTGAATCACCTACTCCCTGTGAGCACCAAATGTTTTCAATACTCAAATTTCCACAGTACAACATCTAAGCCAGTACTATTAGTCTATGGGTCTAATACATGTGCATTTTATATAATATTATTACATTTTAGAAATGCTATCAACTGAATTTTATAAGCTTCTCAGTTTCACTCTCAAATACTTCCAAAATTGATTTTAGAGAAATATTTCAAATAATTATATTCTTTTATATCTCAATAAACAGAGGACCCTAAAAATAATCGAATCTTTAGTCCTCTAACATTTGAGTCTTTGCTACAACAATGTAGCTTCGTTATCCCTAGTGTTCCACAAACTCTCTGCTCAACCTAATGTACTCGTGATTCTCCAAATACATTATTCATACCTAAGAGGTCCCTATCCAGTTCTTTTCTGCCTCTGTAATCATTTAGCCAGTGCTAATCAGTTAAACTCCAAATGACTGTGACATTTATCAAATGTTCCTGTCATCAGGGTATCTTTCTATCTATCTACCTCTAAATTCTTCAAGAGTTGCACCTTTCTATGTTCAGGGTCTACTACTCTATATACACATAGTATATTCCCAATATGTTTTTGAGGATGAACTGAATTCAAAAGAAATTATTATACTAGGAAGGAATCATCTAGGGACTGCTGAGATATAAAGCCCATTGTCACAAGCTAAACGACCCCAGAATACTAAGCATTTATAACTAATTAATCTAGTAGTTCCTTAAACATTCTCAGGTGTTATTTCTCAGTGTTTCAGCGTCCAGTAGCCCCTTTCTACTACAAATGTCAGTAAGACACCCAGTTGTTACAACGTGCCAACTACAAATGAGCCATTACACCTGGAAAATGCCTTAGCACAATACTGTTTCCATATAGACTAGATGCAGAGAAACAAACAAAGGAAATGCTTTAAGCACACTGAACAGGTTAGACCCTTACTAATTTACTCAATAAAGAAATATCTGAGTCTACCATGTGCCAGACTCAAATTTCAGATACAGGAGCAGTGAGCAAACCAAATACTGCCACAAGACCCCTTGTTTTCATGGAGCTTTCATTCTCGTTTTATTGGGAATATATGAGCAAGAGAGGGAACAGATAATATGAAGAGTAGTGAAAAGTATTAAGACAAAAAAACAGGTTGGGCATGGTGGCTCTTGCCTGTAATCCCAGCACTCTGGGAGGCCCAGGCAGGAAGGTTGCTTGAACACAGAAGTTCAGACCAGCCTGGGCAACACAGAAAGATCTCATCTCTACAAATAATTTTAAAAATTAGCCAAGCATGGTGGCACATACCTGTGGCCCCAGATACTCAGGAGGCTGAGGTGGGAGAATTACTTGAGCCCGGACAGTTGAGGCTATAGTGAGCCTTCATCATGCTACTGCACTCCAGGCTGGGTGACAGAGTGGGATCCTATCTCAAATAAATAAATAAAACATAAAAAAAGGACAGAGAATGAGAGGGGAGCTATTTTCAGATGGTCAGAGGTGCTCTACAGGGTAGTCAAGGTGGCATTTCTAAAGAAACAACATTTGAAGCAGATGAAAGCTTGAAGGTGGTCAGAATGTGAGCACCATGCAAATATCTAAAGGAAGACAGACTGCAGAAGGAAAGGCGGCAAAGGCCCTAGACACAGCATGGACTGGCACACTTCACATTAGCAAGACTACCAGTGAGGGTTGGCAGATGACATCAGATATCCCCTGTACTTGACAGGCCACACTACACAAATAGATATACACTCCCTGAAAAAGGCAGTGAAAGCAATTAACTATGAGAATCTCATCTTTATCAATCTATACCTAAAAACTTAGAAAACATTTTCTTAAATTATAATTGACAAATCTGCAAATCAGTGCCAGGCTAAAAATTAAACAGTTCTCAACAAGTTCACAGGTTCATAAGAAAGACGACCACAGAAATGGATCTCAGAGAAAGAGGCTGTATTTTGGACCTGAGGCCAATAGAAAGAGGCCTACTCTGAGTAGGCCTGCCCAGAGTGGTGGCACTAGCGAGAAGGGGTGGGGCCTGTGCTTGACACTGACATCATCATGCACAGCTAACAGTCACAGCTCTGCTGAAAAATGACAGCAACAAAAACAGACAAAAAGACAAGGGAAAAAATCTAATTTGAGTCCTCAAAATAACTCCTATTTCTTAACAAAACAGCATCATAAGTAGTCCCCGAAATATAAGAATGGGTCTATAAAACATCACTGCTTCTGCTGCTATGGCCCCATCTGACTCCACCACTTGGTTGGTTCCCACAGGTCTCATTTAGCCCTTATAGTAACAACACAAGAACCCAGACAGTGTCACAAATTCCAAGCGCTAGGCTTTTACCTCTGGCTTACCTACCTACGCTCTTTCTGTTATACTCCATATTAGTGTCTTGAGGAAAATACCATTTTTACTTTCCTGTTTACTTCACCGAGACATAGAGAAGGTATAAAAAGCAAAGGCAAGGTTTTGCTTATAGCAGATTTATTTAAATTCTAGTGAGATTGATCCAATATACAGTGAAAAATGTCAAGCCCATGTATGACTTAACCTTTATCTTAAATATATAAATGCTGAGAGGTATGGAGTTAAGGAAGGATTCCTGAAAGGTGAACAATTTTAATGAAGTTTAGTACTAATGAGTGAGTGAGTATTTTACCAAGAAATCCAAAGTGTTTAAGAAACAGTAGCCAATAACTACATAAAAGTCAATCTTCATTACAAATGAACTCCTACAAAGTTCACTGTGATGAACTTCTGGGAGCTTATTTCAAAACTGCCATTGATCCTATTCTCTTTATAACAAGGTATCATTTACATTTTAGTTTACAGATGTCTAAATAAATACATAGTATACACATACATATGTATGTATGTATATGTGTTTGTGGTAACCTCTTTGCACTCAATATTAATAGAATGATTTTAACAGTCTCATAAGAAACATTTAAGCTAGTTTTGAATTTCCCTCAGTGGCCATTAAAATTAGTTTCATCTTGTTATTCACCTGCTAATGCAGCACAGAATTAATTAATAATGTGAAATGTGAAACCTTTACAGCACTACTGATGATGTTCAGGTGTCAGAGCATTCCTGGTTTGCATATATTCCTATTTCCTCTTAAATTATACACTGATCCATAATGCTGCACTACAGTTAGAAGAGACGAAACATTTAAAGAGTAGTTTGGCTTCACATGGAAACCGTTACCAAGACAAACCTTCTTGCAGGATGAAGTTCCAAGAACATTAAATCATCAGAAATTGTTTCAGCAGCTGGTTAAAGCTGAGGGTACATAATACAAGACAACTGGCTAGCTGTGCATTGTCAGTTAATTTAAAAGGTATAAACACATTAAAATACTGAAATGTTTGATATATTACAACACAATCGGCTTGCTCCTCAAGAGTGTTTAAATGGCTGCTCTATTCATTGTTCAGAGTCGATTTACTATCTAAAGGCATTTACGGTTTCCATTCCCCTAAATGTCACTAAAACATTTTATCAACAAAGGGGAAAAATATATATACTCATTTAGGATATATACTACATTGCTGGTCCTGTGTTATAAAAAAATAAATAAATAAATATTTAGGGCAAGGTGAGATGGCTCACACCTATAAGCCCAGTACTTTGGGAGGCTGAGGTAGACGGATCACATGAGTCAGGAGTTTGAGACCAGCCTGGCCAACATGGTGAAACCCCATCAATACTAAATATACAAAAATTAGTTGCATGTGGTGGCACTTGTCTGTAATCCCAGCTACTCAGGAGACTGAGGCAGGAGAATCGCTTGAACCTAGGAGGCGGAGGTTGCAGTGAGCTGAGATCATGCCACTGCACTCTAGCCTGGGTAACAAAACAAGACTTCATCTCAAAAAATAAAAATTAGAGGTGGTGCTACTTTTAAAATTACATCAGGAACACATGAAGCACTCCACATACCATGACAAAGAAACAGTACACAGTATATGTGTTTACCTTCCCTGATCAGACCATATGCAAAAGAAACCATAGTGGCCTAAGCAAGATAGGTGTCTATTTTTCTCATGAAGGAGAAACCCAAAGATATGGGATCCAGGGCCAATGTAACAGTTTCATAATGTCACCAATATCCCATGCTCCCAGGACACTATTCTTTGCATGCAATGCTCATTTACATAGTTTCAGGACAGCCCAAGTATTGCCTCCACATTCCAGGAAGGAAGGGAGGGCAATGAGCAAAAGGCTAGAGTGGATATGCTCTGAGTTCATCATTTCTGCTCACATATACTTGACCCAAACTAGGTCACGTGGTCACATGGAGCTGCCAAAGTGTCTGAAAAACTAATCTGGGCACACAATGCCAACGTCACTCTAAACAATATTGGAGTTCTGTTATAACGAAAGGGGAGAAAGTATGGCATGCCTGTGTGTGCTGCAGGAGCTCCGGTTAAATGGGAAATTGTCCCATTTCCTTCTCTAGGAGATGACTCTTCATTTGTCTCAGTCCTACCTTCCTGGCTGCATACCACCAGACCAAATCACAACAGGGATTGGTGGTTCTCACCTCTAAATCTATATTAAAATTCTAGATGCTGCATTCATGTACAACAGCAGCTTGGAGCCCATTTTCTCACAAATACTTGTCTTTCCTTTTGGGGACATAGACAAATAGCACATTTCCAATTATATCCCCATGTAGACTGAGATTCTGTGATGAGTAAGATTAAAATATACTTCTTCATTTCAAAAATAATTCCTAGTACATATGCATTTTCAACAAGAGATGTAAACTAGTTCTACAGAGGTAAGTAAAAATCTTCCTAGTACAATAATAATAGTTTGTGGTCCTCCAAAGGGCTGCAGGACATAAGCAGACAGTATGTCTGGGGATTCAAATTTCATCAAGGTGGAGAGGCAATTATGAAAGAAATGTCAAACAAGGGTTCTCCGGGAGACAATAACTTTTTTTTTTTTTAAGTACAGACAAGGTCTCACTACATTGCCTAGGCTGGTGTCCAATTCCTGTATCCAAGATATACACCTGCCTTGGGCTCCCAAAGTGCTGGGATTACAGGCATGAGACACTGCACCTGGCCAATAATTTTTTTTAAAGGTTGAGAATCACTGCTTTAAAATAACAAATGAGGCCAGGCACAGTGGCTCACATCTATAATCCCAGCACTTTTGGAGGCTGAGGTGGGAGGATCACTTGAGGCTGAAAGTTTGAGACCAACCTGGCTTACACAGCAACACCCCGTCTCTACTTTAAATTTTAAAAGGTAACAAATGAGATGAACATTTCAAATCATATAGGAATTACATTGAGCTACAGTGACAGAAGCCCAGTTACAGCACTGTAAACAAATAAGGGTCTATTTCTGTCACATGAGAAGTCCAGGGTGAAAAAGAGTATACTGGTAGTTGCTGGCTTTGGTTCAGCAGCTCAATGACATCAAAGCAGAATTTTCTGTGAATCTCTTGGTTCACAGTGCCAAGAAGGCTATGCAACTCAAAAGACTGTCCACATTCCAGACAGCAGGAAAAAGGGCTGTCAAGATCAAAAAGATATGCCTCCTAGCTGACTGAGTCAGTTCCTTTTAGAGAGCTTTACCCAGAGGTCTCATTAAAGGACCTTCCTCTACATTTCACTGACTATGCCTTGCTTCAAAGAAGGCTGGAAATGAAAAATCTGGCCTCACCAAAAGAGGCTGGAAATACAATCAAGAAGTCAGGAAGATAAGGAGACCTCAACTCGCTGTGTCTACCACAGTATGAAGTAGATTGAAATTGCTTCTCTCTTAAACTCTTGTTTCCAAAGATCTATAAGATCTATTACAGAGACTAATTCTGTGCCTACCATATTCTTAATATAGTTTCACTGTTTTCTCCAACAATATAGCATTTTTGTTTTGACAATGAATAGTCTGTCTAAATATTAGGCAGAGAGAAAAGAACTCCATGGATATAAAATCCTTAAAAGGCACACATACAAGTACGACACCAGGACCCACAAACTCCTCAACATAACCAATGCTTATCTGCCACATACAAAGAAGATAAAACAACTCCTGGCCTAGCCAGACTTACAAGAGTGGAATATCAGTAATTAGCTGCATCAGACAGCACAGCAATTCTTCCAAAAGATCTTCTGAGTCAGAACCTGGTAAGACACATAAAAAGTTGTTTTATTTTTTTTTTAACAAAATACACAGTACAATACCGTTGTTTAGAAGTTACATTTTCATTCCTAATCAGAGCAGTTACCATTATATAAACTCAGAAATTAATGTTGACCTCTGAATAAAATCCAAATCATCAACAAGTTAGCAACTATCATGATATTCATCTATTATAGGACCCTTCAACACCAGCTATTAATAATATAGCTTTTAAAGCTTGAAAGTACTTAAGGCTCCTGTAGGCCAGTAGTTGTCAAATTTCTTATACTACACTGTTTCTTTCAATGAAATCATACGTTAAAGTCAAATATACAAAACAGATAAAAATCCAGCTGCTCTTGCTGCTTTGTTTGAAGCAGGGGTAGACTTGTATCCCTCCCTTTCCAACAAATATCTGGCCTTATCCTTGATTTCTTGATGGGCCTCAAGGTACCTTTTATGAACCCCTGGAGCTCCACAGATCATAGACCAAACCCCACTAAAGAGGCCAACCTCCTCTTTACAGACAATGAGTCAAAGGTAAAAGGGTTTTCCTAAGTCACAGAATAAATAAGTGGCTAAGACAGGATGGAAATTATCATTCCAATGGAAATATTCCTCTATCCCAAACTGCTACAGCTAAGTGACCTCCAAATTCCCAAAGCCAGTCAGTATCTTATGTGACTTCTGGTCTTGGACATTACTGACACCTACTCCTTCATGAAATTCTTTATTTCCTCAGTTCCTATAATACCTTATTTTTAACCAACTTATTTTTCTATTTTTCCCAGTGTCTGCTTCCTTAAAATACCTTTCAATTGACATGTTCCCCACAGTTCCACCACTGTCGTGCTTTTTCATTCATTAGCTCATCACCACAGTTCGGCTAAACAAGTTTACTAAATTAAAACTCACTCCTGGGCTGGGCGTGGTGGCTCACATCTGTAATTCCAGTGCTTTGGGAGGTCAAGGCAGGCAGATCACCTAAGGTCAGGAGTTCAAGACCAGCCCGGTCAACATGGTGAAACCCCATCTCTACTAAAAGTACAAAAATTAGTCCAGCATAGTGGCACATGCCTGTGGTCCCAGCTACTAAGGAGGCTAAGGCAGGAGAATTGCTTGAACCAGGAGGAGGAGGTTGCAGTGACCTGAGGTTGTACCATGGCACTCCGGCCTGGGTAACAAAGTGAGACTGTGTCTCCAAAAAAAAAGAAAAAAACTGACTCCTGGACTCCTTTAAAACTTCCTAACTAGTTAGTACTTGTACTTCCAATTTTACTCCTCTGCAATCCAAACTCCAGATTGCAATCAGAGAGCGCTAACTAACCTCCATCCTTTCACTCTCCTGGCTTAGATCTTTTCAATTACTTTAAGCTGATTAATATATACCAGAAAAACTCCACGCTCCAAAGTACAGTATGCCAGACTGCTGGAGATATAGGTCCTGTATCCCTTCTACCCTTATCTCCCTCCAGTACTGCAGTGTGTATTCCAGCAATGCCAAACTATCCACTACATGCCATTTCACACCTCTGTAACATTCCTTCTTCCTGGAATATCCTCCAACAATAAAAACCTAATTTCTAAAAAGCCCATCTGTGTCCATCTGAAGCATCCTCAATTTCATCTCCTCCATGAAACCCATTCCCATGCCTCACTCTGAATAAGTATTCTTATTATACTATGTATTCTTATACATAGATACCATAAAGTATCTATGCCTTGTGCATGCCTCTTGCATTGCATGTGTTCGTTACATTATGCCATCATTTTTTGTCTCCAGCAGGCAGGCCCCTACTGGACTCTATACTTCTTGAGGATGATGATTCACAAAGAGCTTGCACATAATATGTACTCAATACAATTTGCTGAACTGGGCCCAAGTGTCTCAGGAAAAACCCAGCAATTAACTGCAAAGCATCAAAGCATTTGAAGTCTCAAAAAATAAAGTTTAGCAATTTCTTTTCTAGGCCACAATATCACCAAGCCTTCAGAAACTAAAAAGAAATTTCATCCTGCTTTGCCACAAAAGAACTGGCACAGTAACCCTGTGAGAGGTTAAGTACAAATTTTGAAAAGAATATTAAATCACAATGAACCCACCAATCATTGCTAAAAAGGATGCACAGAAAGACTCAAGTTCAACAACCACATTAAATCTGACCCCAAAAAGCACCAGGCTTGGCTCTATTAGTGAAGAAAATAAAGAGAGTAAGTCACACTTGTCTCTCAGACTGCATGATTGGTTAGCAGATCTAACTAAAGTCCCTCTCATTGCCAAGGCTGTCCAACATAACTCAAGTTAACTATCTACTCCTACAAGTGGATTTGATGGTATATAATATATACCCAAAACACATTTGCAAACGGTCACTCCTTAACTCATTCTACAGAATGCAGTGTCGCTGGCCCAAGTAAGAATACTTAAAATTACTCAGTGATTCCCTAAGGAACATTTCAGGCCAACTGCCAGTTTAATAACTCCTATTCAGCCAAGCAGCCAGCATAATTTTTTAAGTACGAAAGGTAAGAGATCATGCACTCAGGAACCACATATGGTGCCTAATTTGATTTTTTAACTTCCAGAGGTATAAAAACATCTAATTCTTATTATTTTAAAATGATGACAAGGATTTTCTATTCAATTCTATGTGCCACTCAAATCATGACCTCAGCCAAATTTACAGTTGGGTCAATTAAGGAGTCTATGCACAGCTTTGTTATCAATCTACTCAAGTAATGATGATGCAAGTAAAATGTAATATTTCAAGGCCAAAGCTCTAACAAAAGACAATAAGCAATTTCCAGATGAAACCTCTTAAGACTTCCATTCACTAAAAAAAATTCCTCAGAATTCTATATTCCTGTTTCTCAGCTAATCTAAAAGTAAATAACTGTATTTGTATTTTAAGTGAAGAGTGACAAGATTTGACTGCTTACCAGGCTTGACATCAAGAAAAGCATTCATACTGCATTATTTTCCAACTAGCACTCATATCACCTTAGCTTTCTAAGCCAAATATCTTCCTTAGTTCGAAAAAATAAACTCACCCACAAAATGTATAGTAACACATTCAAGCATTTCATACAGTAAAGAGAATTTTTAAAGTCCTTGAAATTTGCAGGTCAATAACAGAGTAAACTGAGGTTCTTTGAGTAAAGGTCTGTGCAAAGATTCAATGTGTTTATTGTATTGTGAAGTTTTATAACTTAGCGTTATCTAAGAAAGAACATTTCTCTCCTAAGAGTTTTCTCTCAATGCTGGGAGCAGTGGCACAGGCTATAGTCCCAGCTACTCAAGAGGCTAAGGCAGGAGGATCTCGAGCCCAGGAGTTGGAGGCCAGCTTGGGCAACATAGCAAGACACTGTCTCTTCAAACAAACAAACAAGAGTTCTCCCTTAAAGAATTTTAAATTACCACAATAGCTCCAGTCTTGGTTTCTGTGAGGTCATATTAACAGCAAACATTTACCGAGTACTCTATCCCCTTCGACAGGCATTGTGATGAGCACTTTATACTCAATGTCACGATAATGTTAATCCTGATAATAACTCTTGAGGAATAGTTAAATAATTATGATAATCATTTTACAGATGAAGAAATCAAGGCTCAGAGAGGTTAGTTTAATTAGAGTAAGGGGCAGAACCTAGATTTGAACTCAAATCTATACTCTCAAGGGAAAAAATTAAAAGGAAAATATCCTTTAAATTATTTTTAAAGACACATTTCTTTACAAAGTTGGAGGAAAATATTCAACCAATTCATGTTTTACTGAACACTGTAAACACAAAACCCAAAGTACTATGGGCCCAGTTAGGAGGGAGACATCTGAAGTACTACATATTAGTTTATACATCAAGATGACACACTATTCATCAACACATGAGAAGTTCTTGACTCCTTCAATATCCAATGTACAAATAATCTAAAACAATGAATAAATATAAGCTATTATCCATATTGTGCAGAACAAGGTCACTGAAATCCCAGCCCTATCCCTGGAGCTCTCTCATTCTAAAGCCACCCTGCTGTAGTCCCTGTGAAATTCACCAGGGGAAGGAGTAGACAAGTGAGGTGGTATCTAGGGTCCCTTCAGGCCCTAATCATCTATACCCCAAAATTAAGCTCAGGCCCTCTTAGTTTATTCTATTCGGCATCCGTTCAGTTTCACGTGCTGACATAGCACTCTTGTTTTGTCCTTAGGGAGAGAAGCAGAGAACAGTACAATACTGTCCTAATCAAATGCCTTCCATCACAGTAGGAGGGGAAGGGAAGAGAGGGAAAAAATTATTTTTAAAAAGCACTCACTGATCATTAGAAAACAAGGCAACCAGAAAAAATAACACATATGGATTTAAATCAGAATCCAGTCATCAAAAGAAACGTTAAAAGACAGAGCTAATTGTTGCTCTTTGTTTTCTTTGCATTCAGAAAGTTGAACTTAGTTTCTTAATGCTGCCCAAAATTACACTGTGCCAAATACAAGCACTAAAAATTTAATCAAGCAGGGCTGTACTCCAAAAACAGGTTAACAGAGCACTTTAGAAGTTCAGAATAAGCCTCTCTTAAAATGGAAGCATATAATTATATTTATTAAAACATATTCAGAAAATAAAAGACTCAAGGTTGAGTCTATGTTATTGCCACTTTAATAGTGAAACTAATATTGAAGTTATTCTAAAATATTAGATTTGAACTTCTACTCAGCAAAAGCAAAAATGTTTCTTCTAGGTTAATTATAAGGAGAAAAGGCAAAAGGACTATTCTAAAAAGAAATCTGACCTGCATTTCAGTGCACTACAGTATTTATAAGCTTGTGTCCTGTGCCATTCCAATCACATCAGTAATAATTCTGGTTGACTGCTATTATTTAGGTCAAACAGAAATGTTTCTAATTACCCTAAAAGATAGTATACTAGGTTTGATTGTAAAATGTGCCTATTAGGAAAGTTAAATTTTGTTCCACTGATAATGTAAAGGAAAGAAAGGGAGAGAAGAGACAGAAACATTACAAAACAACCACACCTATTATATGACCAAATAATAGATCCGGAATTCCTGGAGGCACTTTTGTTTTTCTGCAGAGACAGATTACAAGTCTTATATATTAAAAGTCAACATTTAAAAGGGATAAATCCATGCTTTCTTTTTTCTCTGAGCCACATTTTTCCATATGAGTTTGTTTTTTGTGTTGCTTACCTATAACTAATGAGGTTAAATTATTAAATTGGTATTTAAATAAACAAAGCAAAAACCATCCAACCTCACTATGCAATTTCGGGTTTACCTCCTAAGCTACCGCCTGCCCCAGTCTCTAGGGCCCAGTTCCAGCAGAGAAAGGAGAGTAAGGGAACCTGCTGCCTGGCAGCCAAAGCACCTGAGCCATCTGGAAAAACAAAGCTAGCTTCACAGGACTCACTGCCACCAAGTTTAGCAAAACAAATATACACAGTTACAAAATAAGAGTTTCAAAAACGTTTTAAGCCTAGGAGAATGAAAAGGAAATTGGTTGTGTTAGAGAGGCGTAATTAACAAATTTTAAATATACTTCCACAAATTTCCTATCTTGTGTCATTTTTTTGTTGTTTTGATCTCTCACAAGTCAGGCACTGCCTTCACTGTTTGGAATCCTTGGCTCTCCACTGACACATGAGGCCAGTGCTGACTGGAAAAGTGAGTGGTACACACAGGCGGAGCCTGCAAACGGTGGTTCCTGCTGGAGGGTTTCGGGCTGCTTCATTGGGGGACACTGAAATGTAAGTCTTTTTCCCATTTTGGTTCATTTTCTCTACAAGAATATCCACTAATCTGGCAGAAATGGGAATAGGGTGGGTAAAATCCTGGTGCCAGCATTCTAGCAGCCAAGTCAAGACACCCTTCCATCTGTGGCCTTTCCACTGAGCCCTGGATCAGTAGGCTACTCCCACACCCCTCCCCACTGCCTGAGTTCACTCAGGAGGCCCTCTGGGTTCAGCCTCTAAGGATAACAGATCTCTAGTATTAAAACTGGGAAGGTGGTGGCCTCCTGACTTCGTGGCAAGGGACCAAAACTTGGACAGAACTGCTTCTTCCAACCAAGCCTGAATGCTTTCAGAGACACCTGGCGCTTCTGATCCCTAAGCCTTGCCAGGGTTCTGGAGCAAGAACTGGCTTTTTTTCTGGAGTTCTCCAACCCTGAAACCATTTAGCTTTCAGCTTTCACAGATCAGTGAAATTCATCATTACTCCATTTTCCAACTTTCAAAATGTTATTAACATTGTGTTCCTTTCTCTTCTTCAATCTAATAAATTCGTGACTTTTTAAAAGTCCCTTTGCTGACATTTTATTGGAGTTCCAGGAGAAAGTAAAGATAAACATGCATGTTTAATCCACTATGCTTAAGAGCAAGTCCCACAAAATAACTTTTAAAAATAAATTTATATTGAACTGGTTGATGATGCCATGGAAGCGCCATTAAGCCAGGCTTTTGCTTGGCCTTCTCTAGTCCCTGTCTCTTTCCCACTCTCCACAATGCTGTACTCCCAGGTTATACAGTGTCTTGGGCCCACACACCTCGCTCGCCCCAGGTCTGGGCAGCTGATTGCTGCCTCCTTCCCCTCAGTGCTCACATAGCTGCCCACTGGGCCACAGGTGGTAATCTCTTTCAAAACAAGACTAACTCCTTCTCCAAGCTCTTCATCCTAGCACCTCCTACTTCCCTGGACCTTCCTTTCAGCTTTATTTCACCCCAACTTTGTTGCTTTTACTTTCAGTCTCTCAATCTCCAAAGGCTTCTTCCCTCATTTAAAAAATAAAAAAATATTTGTAAAGAAACTTTCACTGGGTGCAATGGCTCATGCCTGTAATCCCAACCCTTTGGGAGGCCAAGGTGGGTGGATCACTTGAGGTCAGGTTCAAGAACAGCCTGGCCAACATGGTAAAACCCCGTCTCTACTAAAAATATAAAAATCAGCGGGACGTGGTGATGTGCACCTGTGATCCCAGCTACCTAGGAGGCTAAGGCAGGAGAATCACCTGAACCCAAGAAGTGGAAGTTGCGGTGAGCCAAGATCGTGCCACTGCACTCCAGCCTGGGCAACAGAGCAAGACTCCATCTCAAAAAAAGAAGAAACTGTCATTGCAGCATGGTGGAGTAGTTACTCCAATGAGCCCTCCTGTACAAAACATCTAGTTCTTGGCTAAAATAACAATTTTAGTGCATTGATGGGCTTCCAGAATGTAAAGCAAACTTCCAAGGACTCCAACCCCCTAACCAAAAAGAACAACCCACAAACAAATAAAATGGACTTGAATTCAGAGTAAAACACTGAGCAGCAAGCAAACTCTAAGACAGGTAACCCTGAGACAAATGCCAGTTAGAACGAAGCCCGCTACTGGGAGATGAAGCCTTCAGTCAGTGGCAAGGAAGGGGACCTGGACCTGAACCTGAGACTCCACATTAAGATCTGCTGAAGGAGGCTAATGTGGCATCAGTTGTTACAGCCCCTGGATCCCTTTGGAGGCAAATGCAAGTCTCTCCCTTATTTGGAGCCTCAAATAAGATCAAACAAGTCTAGGTATGGTGGCTCATGCCTATAATCCCAGTGCTTTCAGAGGCCAAGGCAGGAGGATTGCTTGCGGCCAAGAATTTGAGACCAGCCTGGGCAACATAGTGAGACCCCATCTCTACCAAAAATAATATTTAAAAATTAGCCAGGCTTGGTGGTATGTGCCTGTAGCCCTAGCTATTCAGGAGGCTGAGGCTTCAGTGAGCTGTGACTGTGCCACTACACTCCAGCCTGAGTGACAGAGACTCTGTATCCAAAAAAAAAACAAACCCACAATCAATGTCATCAAATACATAAGGAAACAAGCCATGAGAAGTGTTTGCAAAAACAAACAACAGATTTACATCCCTAAGAACTTAAAATATTGGATTTATGAGACACCAAATGTAAAATAAATATCAGTATTACCTTGGCAAGAATGGGGTATAACACCAAGCCAGAGGAAAGAAAAACTCACATTGAAGGCAAAAGGAAAATGGAAAACAATTTTGTATTACTTCATAGTTTCGCCTAGGGCTGGCTTTGTCCCCTTTGACTAATTCTCAAAGGCATGGACTAATGGAAAGAGCTATCCTCATATAATAATACAAATTCTCTCTAACAATCTGCAACCACATCATACATAGCCTATGGGAAAATGTTCAAATACAAAATCCTGACAAATTTAGATTACAAACTAAGAGCTTACTGACAGTCACATTACTCTCATAAAGACTGCTTCACTGAAAATACCAGCAATATCCATGTGATCACAGCAGTATTACAATGGATTGGAATAAAGAAAAAAATGCTGTATGCGGAATAAGCCAACATACCTAAGATGCCTCAGTTGGCTTCACTCAATTGTTTGCAGATGGCCCTCTACTTTTGTAAATTTGACCTTCAAACAGCCTGTACCACTGTATATTATCAACCCCAGTTTTTCATATACCTAAATCAGATCTCATATATCAGCTGATAAATGTCTGTCTTCAGCTACTGTATGGTGATGCTCTATTTTTCCCCTTTCAGCAATATCTGTGTAATTATTTAATTTATTGCTCTCTTGTCAACTGTAAAAAGAAATTGGTAGAAAATACAAAAACGGCGAATGCTGAAATCTCAAACTAACAACATGGAAGACTAAGGTAAAAATAATTACATGTGCCAAAAACAGAAAGTCTTTAGTCTTAAAAGATATTCACTGGACTTAAGCTGATGGACCAAGAGTAGGCTCAATTAGAACAACACTAAAGAGCATGTATAGGGCCGGGCGTGGTGGCTCATGTCTGAACGCCTGATCCCAGGGAGGCTGAGGCAGGCAGATCACCTGAGGTCAGGAGTTCGTGACCAGCCTAGCCAACATGGTGAAACCCCATCTCCCCATCTCTACTAAAAAAAAAAAAAATACAAAAATTAGCCCAGCGTGGTGGCGGGCACCTGGAATCCCAGCTACTCAGGAGGCTGAGACAGAAGAATCACTTGAACCCAGGAGGTGGAGGTTGCAGTGAGCCAAGATCATGCAAATGAACTCCAGCCTGGGTGACAGAGCAAGAATCTGTCTCAAAAAAAAAAAAAAAAAAAAAAAAAAACAAAAAAGGGAAAAAAAAAAAAAAAAATCTAAAAAAAAAAAAAAAAAAAAAAAAATCCTGTATAAAATCCTGAACTGTCAACTCTGTATAAAGGAAGTATAGGTTTCAGCTTCATTTTACCCACGTACTATTCAAGATGGTGCTGTTCTGCTTCATGTGCCTCTGACAATATCATGTAAAATAAAGTATAAAATATGCATATTTTATAAGACATAACACAAAACAAAGTGCTGGGTTTGCAAGTATTGAGTGAGCTATACTCCCGGGCCCTGTGAGGATAAACATTCACACCATTCTTGCTGCTGGCACTTCATGGGAAGGCTTGCAACTTATCGAGCAGAACTACGTTTCTGGTAGCGCTGGCATCAAAAACATGAAGGCCAGCATTAACAAAACTAACACGCTCAAGACACAATTCTAATTAAAAGCTCTAACTTTAGACATAAGTATATATTTAACAAATATAGAAGGCTAATCCTCAAAATAGTAAATTAAACATACTCATCTCTTGAATCTCAAAATCAATGTATAAAGCACAAGCTCTGAAAATCAATGCTGAATGATCAACAATAACTGTGAAAGATGATGGTGTGGTTTGGAGTTAGTTACATTCAATTTAGATTCTACATAATTCTCACAAACATTCCGTCCTAGAAAAAAGACAAAGTATACAACATTCAAAATACCAAAATTCTACAGAATTTCTCACATACCAACTTAGCTAACTTTCGCAAAATCCTTAAGTCTATACTATAACATACAGTCATATGGTAGTCAGAGAACATAATGGTCAATCCCGAAATAAGATCAAGACCAGCAAAAAATCTAGCTATATTCAGAAACAGCTTAGAAGGTGCTGACTTCACTATGTTCCTCTCCTTCCCAGTGACTGAGGAAGAGATAGAAAATGTATTTTGCCTGTGAAAGTTTAGGGGGAAAAAGAAGAAATACCTGTTTTTCCAGTACCACTAATCAAATGTGAAGTCAAAGGGGCTTTTATTAATGAAATGTTTTTTGCGAAATGACAAATGCTCAGTCTCTAAAAATATTAGGATGGTTCAGTTTGCTTCCTATGCCTCAGCTCCCTTTTCCAAGGTAGCTTAATGAAACGTAGCTTCGATAAAATTTGGCTGCCCAGGCTGGGCACAGTGGCTCAAACCTGTAATCCCAGCACCTTGGAAGGCTGAGTCGGGCAGATCACGTGAGGTCAGAGGTTGTTCAAGTCCAGCCTGGCCAACATGGTGAAACCCCATCTCTACTGAAAATACAAAATTAGCCAGGTGTGGTGGTACATACCTCTAATCACAGCTACTTGGGAGGTGAGGTAGGAGAATCACTTGAATCTGGGAGGGGGAGGCTGCAGTGAGCTGAGATCATGCCATTGCATTC
>NW_016107375.1:2309706-2320496 GCF_001604975.1 Cebus imitator | reverse complement strand
AATGGCTGCCTATCCTTTTTAGAGTAGAATCTCAAAAGTTCAGCAGGAATCATTCCAGAGTAAAAAGCACAGAATCTAAGGAATGTCTGATCTACAATGAAACTGGAGAGTTGTTTCCTCTGAGAAGACAAGGTAAAAATTTCATCCAAGGGAAATACTCATGGAGCAGCCCCTAAACACCTGGGGCTTTCACAGTTACAAAATGGGAAAGGGAAAAAACAGACAGACACACACGCGCGCACACACACACACACACACACACACCCATCCACCCCCCTATACCTGCCTTGGGCTTTAAAAGAAAAAAAAAGGAAAACATATATATACACATGCTGATTGTCATTTTATTCACCCTTTATAAGAACTTATTCTTTACTTACTAAGTTATAACATGGTATAGTATCTGAAATTTAATATTTTTTTAACAGCATCAAAGAGAATTTTAGTATTGATCCCCTTCCCCCCATCCCCCAAAGTTAATGAGGCAGTAATTCATACTAACTCAAAACTGGGCAAAACAGTAAGTGATTTTCCATGAAATGGTCTTCTGGAACAGAAGGGGAAATAAAAGATGACAGCAAATAAAACTGCTAAAATTGATATGGTTGCTTATTCAAGAATATCATAAAGTTATCAATATTTTAACTATGAAATGTAGCATCGTAACTGTGATACTGTGATGGTTAATATTGAGTGTCCATTTCATTGGACTGAAGGATGTATTGTTCCTGGGTATGCCTGGGAGGGTACTGCCAAAGGAGATTAACATTTGAGTCAGTGGGCTGGGGAAGGCAGACCCACCCTCAACCTGGGTGGGCACCATCTCATCAGCTGCCAGTGTAACAGGAATAAAGCAGGCAGAAGAAGGTGGAAGGAGCAGATTTGCTGAGGCTCCCAGCGTTTATCTTTCATCTCCCATGGTGGATGCTTCTTGCCCTCAAACATTGGACTGCAAGTTCTTCAGTTTTTGGACTCTTGGACTACACCAGTGGTTTGCCAGCCACAGACTGAAGGGTGCACTGTCAGCCCTACTTTTGAGGTTTTGGAACTTGGACTGGCTTCCTTGCTCCTCAGCTTGCACACAGCCTATTGTGGGACTTCACCTTGTGATCGTGCGAGCCAATATTCCTTAATAAACCCCCCTTCATAGATACATCTATCCTATTAGTTCTGTCCCTCTAGAGAACCCTAATACAATAACCTTCAAAAAAGGTGGAACATATGATTTCGCTCCCCTGCAACCAGCTAATTACGTCACCTGCTGGAAACTTTAGAACACTTATAAAACAAACTTAACTGTGATATTTTTAATTCAGCACATTCTCAAGGATGAAACTTGAACTTAAATACACTCAACCTGTATTTATCCAGTATCAGTAGAGGGGAAAAAACATTTCCACATAAAAAGAAAACATAAAACAAAACATTGCTGATATTTTGCTCAAGGACAAACTAGAGTTTGCTCATCTATCTGCATATTTGGGGACAGGGCACATGTAAACTGCAGCAAATTTCATTCAGTCTACAAACTTCTGACCAAAGAAAAGAGCTCCTGCCTGCTAAATTTTCTGCTTGCCTTGTACACAGCATTGCAATGAGGCAGTGGTTTCCTGCCCTGTGATATTTGCCACCTTTCAGTTTCCTCAAAACTTGCAGAACTTAGTGAGATTTAGACCTGGAAGAAATGAAAGACAATTGCCTCCTTGGACATGAACCTGCAAAATGGCTATGAAGGTGGCCAGCCACGGAAAAGATGTTAAAATGTTAGAAGATGGTAAAATCGTATTTTGAAAGTGTGAGTCAAGAAGAATGTCCTTCTCTAATTTGGAAATACACTGAGTATAAGAATGAAGAAAAAGATTGCAGTAAAACAAAAATTGATATTCTATTTCTCCAAAACTGTTTCTTGATCTTGAAAGAGGCCATAAGGAGCCTAAAAAAGGATGAAATGACTATCCTAATTTGCTCAATGGTATGTGTTGAAAATTCTTCTACCATCAGGTAGAAGAGGTCTCAGAGGGAGTAGAGATAAGTATACATGGTCTCTCTGCTACTTGAGTTGAAAGTATTGTAAACTATTGTTTTGTTGTACCATGTCTTTTCATTCGCTCAAAATGTAACATAATCCCTTAACGTATTTAAATGATACAAGATTTTTGCCATCTAAAAATAGTTTTAAGAAATGCTAGAGTGCACAAAAGGTTGACTTTCCACAGAATCTTTTCTACCTCTCATAATATTGTTTTAAAAAATTCTAGGCTAGGTGCTTTGGCTCACACCTGTAATCCCAGCACTTTGGGACCTAAGGAGGGTGGATTACCTAAGGTCAGGAGTTCAAGACCAGCCTGGCCAACATGATGAAACCCCATCTCTACTAAAAATACAAAAATTAGCCAGGTGTGGTGGTGTGTGCCTGCAGTCCCAGCTACTCAGGAGGCTGAGACAGAAGAATTGCTTGAACCCAGGAGGCAGAGGTTGCAGTGAGCTGAGATCATGCCGCTGCACTCCAGCCTGGGTGACAGAGTGAAACTCTGCCTAAAAAAAAAAAAAAAATCTATAAAACAATTTAAGAAATAGTCCACATAGACACAGACATACTGAAAAATCAGTACATTGTGATGTTGACCTGGATGAACAGTAACTCATTTATACGTTTGTTTCCTTTGTCAATATTTGACTTTGACATTTTAAAACAGGTATTTAGCAACCACAGCTGAAACCACAGTGAAAAATTACTCCTAGGTATATAAAAGTGTGATCAATATATGCATGAAATCCACATAGCACACAGACCTCCAATAAAAGTATACACATCACAAAGTTCTCTCGCAATACCTGTCCCCACAAGAGATGGTAACATTTGACCTTGAATCACACATGTGATGCTGTCAGGCTGATGAGGGTAGAGATCTATTTTGAAAACAGAACTCAAAAAACCAGGGGGCAACACTGCCTTGCTCTCACAAAGGAAAGATAGCATGAAGGGTAATCTTTCCCTGTATCTTCAGAAAAAGATGACACACTTAGGCATCATAAATTGCCCTTGAAAATATTACTTCTGATAAATTAGTCCCAAAGACACTCAGACCCAGAAGCTATTGATGTGCCCCATGAAAGTAAACTTTAGCATAAAATCTGTAATTCTGACTAGTTGGCGCCCTTAATAATATATTGACTTGGCAATGATATTTAAAACTGATACTTTTGTTTTCTGAAAGAAATAAATATTTATGAGTTTTATATCACTTTCTTCTTCATCCACGTGCATAAAAATCAAAAAAATGAAAGCCTCAACTCCACAGGCTTTCTTATTTAAAAAGAAAAGAAAAAAACTCTGAGAGTCTTGACTCATTTAAATACAGAAAAAGGAAAAATGACAGTGTAAGTTCATTTTAAAATGAAAATTATAAGGATAACTGTAATTTTCAAAATTATACTTTTATTCCTGAAATTTTTATCCTTACAATGTTACACATGTTATATCCAGAACATCTTCAAACACAATACTTACTGTAATTGCCAGGAGATTTTTCTTCATAAGTAAAATGAAGTTGTAATTCCTCCTCTGACATTTCACAGATGAACACTTTCAGCAAACAGCAAATAATAAACAAAGCATTGTGTGTCTGCCAAATGAAGATATGGCTAGAAAGGAAAGACCAAAATCAAACAAGAATCAATATTTAACCATAAGCATCACTGGTTTATTTCTAGTTCATGATTTCTTCCTGATTTGTCAACCATTTTGTCCATCCTATCGGTAACATTAGGACAGTGTCCACATCTTTTAATGGCTCATGATTTATTACATTGCCCAGTGATATCTATTATGTTTTACTTCAAAGTTCATTCCATATATTTTACATAATGAATTTACCTAATAAAAATCTTTACTGATGACTGTGGGAATGACTGTTCTTTGTTCTTAGTAGGTATACCACATACAGGCAATTCAAAGAGAAGAAAGCCACAAAAAAAAATATTTTTTAAATTATTGTAACATAAAAAGAACATATGCAAACATGTAACCAAAATGTTCAATGGGGCATTGCCAGTAGCACAGAAAAATACATTTTATTTGTATCTGTGGCCATGATCTCCTAAGAAAAACTTTATTGGATTCAATGTAATTTGTCTAGAAGCAAGACAACACAAAATCTTTTAATCTTTTCAGAGACACATCCAAACACAGTTTTGAAAAATGCTTGAGCGTATAAAAAGTTAACCTTCCACTGACAGAAAGAATATGAAGGAAATAAAGGCAACAGATGTAGAAAGAAATAAAATTCACTAAGTCATCATTCAAACTAGATAGCATTTAAACTAGATAGCAGCACCAGTGGTAATGGGGAGGAAATTACTTTTTTTTTTTTTTTTTTTTTGTCAAGTTTCACTCTTGTTGCCCAGGCTGGAGTGCAATGGCGCCATCTTGGCTCACTGCAACCTCCGCCTCCCCGGTTCAAGCGATTCTCCTGCCTCAGCCTCCCAAGTAGCTGGGATTATAGGGATGTGCCACCACGCTCAGCTAATTCTGTATTTTTAGTAGAGATGGAGTTTCTCCATGTTGGTCAGGCTGGTCTTGAACTCCTGACCTCAGGTGATCCGCCTGCCTCAACCTCCCAAAGTGCTGGGATTACAGGCATGAGCCTCCGTGCCCCACCTGGAAATTACCTTCTTAATTATAATTACATCATTATTCAACTTCTTAAAGAATGTATTTCTAAAGATTGTCTAAAAAGCTGAAATCAGATTCCGGAATCTATAATCTCACCCCAATGACTTAGGCACTAAACTAAAACTTCCATTTCCACCAATAAATGAAAACTAAAATTCACATTGCTAAATACAAAGCAAACATGGTTTAATCAGCCAGCTTACTTCTGACATTCTGCTGAAAGTTTTAGTTCTTTGGTTCTAGAAAGGAAGACCTTAATTAGTGCACCAAGATTTCCTGTTCGAGGATTGTTTTCAACTGCAAGAGAAGAAAAGGTTTTATAAAGTTATATTTAAGAACTAAAATCAAAGTGAGCTTATCATAACATTTATAAATCCAAACATCATATTGAAATTGCTCAGTGACCAACTTTACTGCTAATTTCACATCTAATTAGAGAAATAACCAATGAGAGAAACTGTTCCTTTTAATCTTAATTCTGAACATCAAAACTGATCTGCAAAATGAAAATCACAGAAACAGTACAAGTAGCCATCTTATCTTAGAATCAAAAATCATAAAGGAAAAATAATATTTAATAGACATAATCAACTTACATACAAAAATCTTTCTCTAGGAGATTTTTAAAAACTCAAAAATTGATCATCTATGTTCCCAGCATATAGAATATAATAAACTATAAAAGTTTTTTAAATCTAAAACACTGTTCAAATCACAAATCATTTGAATGAAAAATTAAGAAAACTTATCAACAAAGCAGTGTGGCTAGAGGGGGAGCTATCTAACCAGAAAAAAACTTTAATAATTTATTTTGAAGTTTAAACGATGAGCATTTCAGCAAGGCAGCCTAAATAGAGAAAATACTGTTATCAGAAATCAGAAGATGTTGTTTCTAGATCCAGGTCTATAATTAACTAAATATTGAACCTCAGACAAATCACTTTACTTCTCCAACCTCAGTTTTCTCATCTGTAAAAAAAACAACAGCTAACATATACTGAACAATAAAGATTAGGTGCTTTACATGCATTAACTCATTTAATCCTCACACCAACCCTCCAGGAAAAGCACTAGTATCACTTCCATTTCACAGATCCTCACCTGTAGGTTGTTACTTGCACAAGGAAACATCCTTATCAACTGGCTCAAATCTTTGACTCTAAGCTGCTAAGTTGAAGCAATCTCTATAATCAAGAAATTGGACTTAATGAAACTATAAAGTTCTATTGGGCTGCACAGCAAGTCACAGAAACACAGAAGTTAAGAATTAATCAGAAGGGAGAGACTATTTTGTAGAACCCTTCATTTGTCTGATGAAGAAAAAATAGGCTCAGAAAGGCTAAGCCCTGGGTTTAACGTCAACAATATGTTAGTAGCAAATGCAGTCTTTTTCCTTAACCAATGGCTTTCAAAATGTGAGATTCCAGAGTCCTGGATAATTGTTTCTCTTCTGAAGTATGTTTTTAACTAGTTTGAAAACTAAAAATGCAAACACTCAAACACACTGGCTAGTGCTGCCAGGAGAATTCATTTTTATGCAGATCTGGGAATTTTCCATATATTTGAACTTCTTTTTTTTTTTTTTTTTTTTTTAAATGTAGAAACAGGGTCTTGCTCTGCCACCCAGGCTGGACAGCAGTGGTGCAATCATAGCTTCCGCAGCCTTGAACTCCTGGGCTCAAGTGGTCCTTCTGCCTCAGCCTTCCAAGTAGTTAGTTAGTGCTACAGGGATGTACCAACAGGCCCAGTTAATTTTATTTTTTTGTAGAGATGGGATTACCCTATGTTGCCCAGACTGGTATATTTTAACTTCTTGAAATGTGTCAAGAATTTTAAAAATGTGGTTTTCCAGAATATTTTTTTAAAATTCAGGCCCATATATATATATTTTAAAATATTATACATGGGAATAAGTACAGCATTACAGCATGCCTGCATTGTGTTTAATAACTGCCAAGCTAACTACTTGCTGGATATGTATACTTGTCACGACTTGAGAGTCAATGCAAGTAACTGCCTAACTTTATAACTGTGATAAAATGTCAAGCACTTTCCTATTCCAAGTGTGGCTCATGGACTAGCCACAACGGCATTATCTGGGAGCCTGGTAGAAATTCAGAATCCCAGGTCCACCATACTCCAAACTAAAGTTGACAGTACTTCTCAAAGTTTAATGTACATTTAAGTTACAAAGCATTCTTATTAAAATGCAAATTGATTCTACATGTGTGAGATGTGTACCAAGATTCAGCATCTCTACTGCTCCTAGGTGATGTCCACTGCTGCTGCTGGAGAATCCCACTGTGAGTAGCAAGGTGCAGTTGTTGTCAGTCAGCAGAGTTTTGTCCGGTCTTCATAATCAACAATAGATATGTGATCAGATAGTAGATAATGTTGTTTCCCTTTGAAACAAAAATGTCCTATTCCTCTTTCAAGCTTTAGGGTTAGTTTAATGAAAGAATACCCAAAGACCTCAGAATAAACTGTTTAAGGAAAAAAGAACAGTTAATGTTTGCGAGCGCATCTCTGTAGGACTTAATACTATCTAGTTATTGTAAATCAAAACAAAATGCTGAAACAAACTAAGCTGAGGGTGACATGACTACAATCATCACTCAGAATCCCAACTTTGAAATCTTTGTTCACTCAATAGCCCCCTTTATTACTGAACAGCTTTTTAATTGTTTGAATGTATTAGCTATTTAAATGACTAGCTATTTAAAAAACAAAACAAAACATCTTGTATTTTTGGAAAGAGTAACCAAACTACTTGATTGATGTAATTAAAGTGCTGTGTACCTTTTTCATTCATTCATTCAATCAGCAGGTACTTATTGAGCTACTCATAGGTGCTCACACTGTCTCGATACTAAGGAGATATCTGTAAAGACAACTCCCTGTCTTCATGGAGCTTACCTACCAAGACAGTTAAAAAGTTTCCATGATACTCTTGGATAAGATGAAGACTAGGAAAATAAGTTAATAAAATTAAATACACTCAATGATTTTAAACAATACTCCATAATAGAGTCAAGATTCTGAAATATCTCAATGGTAGAAGAAAAGAAATTTTACATGATCACAGTTAATTGGTACAAATAAAATGACATGTTGAGCTGAAGAAGCTTTGAAAACCAGAGTAAACAACATAGGAGGGAAAGCATAAAAGTGTAATGGGACTAGAATACAGAATCTAACAAGGTTCAAATCTCATTTCCACCACTGACCAACTGCAGAACACTTGGCAACTTACCTAACTGCCCCCTGCCTCAGTTTTCTCGTCTGTAGAATTAAGACAACAATATTGCTTAAGCAATAAAAAGCTAACTTACCTGATTCTAGAGCTTGAACTTGTGGCAGTCTGTTAACTAGTGATGTTTGTGTAAAGAAGGGAATGCTCCCAACTCTACAAGAATTCAAGCAAAGTTTGCGTAACATTCAGATAAGGTTATTGTAAACAGGATTTCTGTTTGAGATGAGAGATTAAATTTGCTTCTAGCCCCTGAAACGAACTTTCCTAAGACCTCACTAAAAGACTCACGAGCCCTAAAATCCAACAACCAATGTAGAGAAAATCAGAGGACAGAGGAAGTGTGTAGTTTAGTTAAAAGCATTAACATAAACTCATTTTATTGTGCTTTGCTTTATTGTGCTTCAAAGATACTGCATTTTGTACAAATTGAAGGTTTGTGGCAACCTTGCAGTGAGCAAGTCTATCAGCACCATTTTTCCAACAACACGTGCTTACTTCATGTCTCCGCATCATATTTTGGTAATTCTTGCAAAATTTCTTCATCTTTATTTACTTATCTTATTTTTTTTTTTTTTTTTTGAGACAGGGTCTCATTCTGTCACCTAGGCTGAGAGCATCACAGCTCACTGTAGCCTCAACCTCCCAGGCTCAAGAGATCTGCCCACCTCAGCCTCCTTTCTTTTAATTTTTTTGTAGAGACAGCGTCTTGCTGTTACAATTTTTTAAACATTTTATTGTTATATCTGTTACAGTGATCTCTAAACAGTGATCTTTTGGGTTTTTTGAGACAGAGTCTCACTCTGTTGCCCGGGATGGAGTGCAATGGTGTGATCTCGGCTCACTGTAACCTCTGCCTTCCAGGTTCAAGCAATTCTCCCACCTCAGCCTCCCGAGTAACTGAGATTACACAGGCACTTACTACCATGCTTGGCTAATTTTTATATTTTCGTAGAGACGGGGTTTCACCATGTTGGCCAAGCTGATCTTGAAGTCCTGACCTCAGGTGATACACCCACCTCACCCTTCCAAAGTGCTGGGATTACAGACATGAGCCACCATGCCTGGCCGAATCAGTGATCTTTGATGTCATATTGTCACCAGCAAGAAGATTATGATTCATTAAAGGCTCAGATGATGTGTTAGCATTTTTATTTTTTTGCTATACAGTTATAAAATTAAGATACGTACATTTAACACATATTATTGGACATTTGATAGATCATGGTATAATGTAAACATGACATTCATAAGCATGAGGAAACCAAAAAATTCATGCAACTCACTTTATATACTTACTTTATCTCAGTGGTCTAGAACTAACCCACAATATCTCTGGGGTATACCTGTACCAATGTTGACTCCTTTGTTGAAACAAATGTACCATACTAAAGAAAATGTTAAAATAGGGGAAATGGGTAAAGAGTATACAGGAATGCTCTATACTAGCTTTGAAACATTTCCATAAATCTACAGCTATTCTAAAATTAAGAGCTTGTTTTAAAAATCTCATTAGATAGGTTTAATAGCAAATGGGACATACCATAAGAAAAGATTAGCAAAGTGGCTCACATTTGTAATCCCAGCACTTTGTAGGGGCCAAGGTGGGAAGATCACTTGAGCCCAGAAGTTCAAGACCAGCCTAGACAACATGGCAAGTCCCCACCTCTGCAAAAAACTTAAAAATTATCCAGGCATGTGACATATGCCTGGAGTCCCAGCTACTCAGGAGGCTCAAGTGGTAGAATCTCTTGAGTCCAGGAAGTTCAGGTTGCAGTGAGCAATGATAGTGCCACTGCACGCTAGCCTGGGAAACCAAGACAGACAGGGGAAAAAAAAAAAAGGAAAAGATTAGAAACTAAAGATGAATTAACAGAAAATATCTCATTGAAGGTAAGAGAGAAAAAGAATGAAAACTACAAAAGAAAAAGCCTAAGAAGTATATTGGACACAATGCAAACAAAAACATTAAACAGAAGTGTAACAAATAAGCATCCCAGAAGGAGAGGAGAGACAGAATAGAACAAAAATTTTACATATAAACAGATAATGGCTAAGAATTTTCCAATACTTATAAAAGACACCAACCCACAGATTTAAGGATCTCTACAGGGTAGGCGCGGTGGTTCATGCCTGTAATCCCAGCACTTTGGGAGACTGAGGCAGGCAGATCATGAGGTCAGGAGATTAAGACCATCCTGGCCAAGATGGTGAAACTCTGTCTCTACTAAAATACAAAAAATTTGCCAGGCATGGTGGCATGCGCCTGTAGTCCCAGCTACTCAGGGGGGAGGGGGAATCTCTTGAACCCGGGAGACGGAGGCTGCAGTGAGCTGAGATCATACCACTGCCCTCGAGCCTGGCAACAGAGCAAGATTTCATCTCAAAAAAAAAAAAAAAAAATCTACAAACCTCAGGAAACGAAGAAACAAAGAAAACCGGTCCTCAGAACATCAATCTAAGGCTACCGAAAATCAAAAGATAAAAAGGAAAACTTAAAAGTAGCCAGAAGTTGAGTCGATCCAAGATGGCCATTTAGGAACAGGTCAGGATTGCAGCTCCCAGTGAAAGCTCAGAGGGTGAGTGGACGCCACATTTTTATTGCCCACAGACTAGGAAATTCCCAAGCAGAGGAACTCCACAGGTCACCAGCGCGGCTGTTTCAGCCAGCGCGGCTGTGCCTGACGGCGCCGCTGCTTTGCCCCGCACGGGTGCTTTGTTGGCGCCCCGGAGCAGCAGTTCTCCATACAAAATACACCTGTCCGGGTGCCCTTTAGGCTGGCGATTGGAGCCACGGGAAGTCACCCATTCGTCTGTTTAAAAAGGGGACTGAGCAGGGAACCAGGACAGTAGATTCCAGGGCAA
>NW_016107375.1:2286981-2305746 GCF_001604975.1 Cebus imitator | reverse complement strand
GTTGGGGGGAAGTAGGGGAGGGACGGTGGGGGGTGGGGAGCTGGGGAGAGCTAGCAAGGGGAGAAATGCCAGATGTAGGTGATGGGGAGGAAGGCAGCAAATCACACTGCCAGGTGTGTACCTATGCAACAATTTTGCATGTTCTTCACCTGTACCCCAAAACCTAAAATGCAATAAAATAAATAAATGGGAAAAAATAAGTAAATAAATAAAGTAGCCAGACGTTTAAAATTCCATTATTTTCAAAGAAGTAACAATAAGGTTGACAGCTTTCTTCACAACAAAAATAAGAAAAGCTGGAAAATAACAAAAGGACACCTTTAAAGTATGGAAAAGAAATTAATGTCTACTTAAAATTCTATATCCAGCAAGCATACACTTCAAAAGTGAAGAAAAAAATAGAACATTTTTAGACAAACAAAAAGGAAAGAGAGAAAATTGTTGCCAGCAAACTAGCACTTTAAAAAAAGTATTATATTTTCAAAGAGGAAACTTAGCATACTCACATAGCCCTTAAAGTTGACAAGCACTTATACTTATTGATGTGAAAAGAAGCTCCTGATATGCGGCTGAGTGCAAACAACATATAAATAATACCATTTACATAAAATTCTCACAAAAGATTAGCAGTCATTACATATGTACTGTTTAATATGAGATGATTTTTATTTTAGCCATACCATCATATTACAGGAATTTTGGACAATAAATGTGTATCTCTTTTTGCTGTTCCTGAAAGTATTTTTAAACACATAATACATTCCTGATACAATGTCAAGTGAAAAACACAGATTAAGTGTGTGTGTGTGTGTGTGTGTGTTGGATGATATATATAAACTTATATCCATTGAATAAGTAGTAGAAGACAAAATATAAAAATATTAATAATGGCTATGTCAGGGTTTTCAAATTATGAGCAATTACTACCTTGTTTACATTTTAGTATGCTTTTCACATTATACATAATGGGTAAATATTAGTTGCTTTTTTTCACCCCTAGATTTGGAGTCTTGCTCTATTGTCCAGACTGGAGTGTAGTGGCACCATCATGGATCCCTGCAGCCTCAAATTCCTGGGCTCAATCAATCCTCCTGCCTCAGTATCCCTAGGAGCTGAGACTACAGAAGGTGCCATCATGCCTGGCTAAGTTTTTCATATTTTGTGTGTAGAGATGGGGTCTTATTATGTTGCCCAAGCTGGTCTTGAACTCTGACCTCAACCAACCCTCCTGCTTCAGCCTCCTAAGTTACCAGGATTATAGGCATGAGCCACCACTCCCAGCTAATTTCAGTTTTCTTAATGTAATTTTCTTTGTTATTTCATTGTTTTCTTTATTTTGTTATATTTCTCTATTTTTCTTTTAATTTTTTAATTTTTATAAAAACCCAAAGTCACCTTAAAAGCCATTATCACAGTAACTACACTAATAACATTGTTACATAAAACTCCTTAATTTTCAGCAATGAACTGCCACATGGCTTTTGAAAGCCAGCTCTACTTAGCAAAACATTTCCTAAGCTATGGTTGCAAGGCAAGGCAACTACTACAATAACAGTTTTATCATTATCAACATAGTTTGTTTTTTAAAAACAAAAATATTTGGGCCTGGGCACAGTGGCTTATGCCTGTAATATCCCAACACTTTGGGAGTCCAAGGCAGGAGGAGGATGGCATGAGGCCAGTAGCCTGAGACTAGCCTCAGCAACAGAGGAGACCCCCATCTCTACAAAAAATAAAATAAAATCACCAGGCAGGTGTTGTGCCATACACCTGTAGCCCCAGCTTCTCAGGAGGCTGAGGTGGGAGGATCACTAAAGCCCAGGAGGTCAAGGCTGCAGTGAGCCATGATGGCACCAGTGTACTCCAGCCTGGGCAACAAAGCAAGACTCTATCTCTTTAAAAAAAAAAAAAAAAACCAAAAACTGTTTTTAGCAAAATAGCGTATATGGTAATTATCCATATAGCTCGATTTTATTTATTTATTTATTTTTTGAGATGGAATCTTGCTCTATCGCCCAGGCTGGAATGCAGTGGTGCGATCTTGGCTCACTGCAACCTCTGCCTCCCGGGTTCAAGCAATTTCTCTGCCTCAGCCTCTAGAGTAGCTGGGATTACAGGCACCTACCACCATGCCTGGCTAATTTTTGTATTTTTAGTAGAGATGGGGTTTCACCATCTTGGCCAGGCTGGTCTTGAACTCCTGACCTTGTGATCCACCACCTCAGCCTCCCAAAGTGCTGGGATTACAGGCATAAGCCATCACATCCAGCCTACATAGCTCGATTTTAAAACAGAATATTGTTCTCACTTTACACTCCCGTACACTAGGTATTTTACAGACACATTATCTTTCATTTCCAAAGCACCAACACAATCTAACTGCTTGCATTTTAAAAATATATACAATTTCCTTCTAATTGCTACCAACTTGAAAGTTAAGCATTTGAGAAACAAGGCCTGAAAAAGGTAATAGTTGTTGATTCAAATGATTTGAAATAACTACACGCCACACATTGTACTGAGTATTTCTTATTACCTAGTTTTTCCTCATAAGAACCCTGTAAATAGTTGTTCTTATCATCAATTTACATGAGGCAATTAAGGTTCAGCTAATAAGTAGCACAACTGAAATTAAAATCATAAAATGATTCTGGATTCCATGCTCTTTACCATAATACTAAGTTGTTATAGAAGCTCCTAATATATATTTCTAATATATTTTAATAAGTAATAATTATTCTGGTGATAATTACTTATTAGTAATAACAATAACAGCAATTGGTAAATTGTAATAGTAATAGTAGTAACAATAACAGCAATTGGTAAATCACAAAACGAATGGTCCTGTCTTAGCTACATGAATTATCCAGGCAACTACAAAACTAACCTAATTTTTTTTTTTTTTTTTTTTTTTTGTCTTGCTCTGTCACCCAGGCTGGAGTGCAGTGGCATGGTCTTGGCTCACCGCAACCTCTGCCTCCCGGGTTCAAGCGTTTTTTTTGAGTATTTCAAAATTCACAAAAAGAGCAAAGAGTGTCTATGGCTTAGCAGAGTCCATTACCACTACTGCAGATATAGCCAAGAATGTGTCTTATTGCTATTGACTGAAGGGTACCTTCTAGCAGCATCTGTGAATGCCACAAACAGAAAAAAATATTACTATTGCTATCAAAGAAGAAAAATTACTGCATTAATTCAATTCACATTACACTGTCAAAATCTAAAACAAAATTTGAAAACAATGTCCCCACTCACATACACAAACACGTTTTTCCCACTTACCTAGTGACCTGCAGACTGAAATGGTTGCTTCCTCCAAGAGTTTCAATTCGGTACTGGAGAGACAGAAGAATAAAGGTAATTAATGACTACAATACTAAATATGTACACACTAATCAGTTGAAGAAATACATAAAGATAATTTAAAAAATTTAGAAGAAAAATACGATACATAATAATGAATAAGATCAGCAAAACAAAAAAAAAAAGTTAGGCTTTAACTTTCAATTTAATTAGGAAATTTACTATAATTCTAAATATGAGATTCCTAAAGAGAAGAGTTTGAGGCGCCCTGACTGTCGGGCATTGAGGCAGAGGGGAGACTTAGGAAAATTCAATAAAGGCACTCCAAAGTAGAGAGCACAAGACAGGGGCCCTGTGTGCCCGATTCTAAAAGCAGTACTGATTATAGTTTAGAAAGATGCAATTATCTTTAGGAAATACATGCAGTGTCATGATTTCTGCAATACTTTCGAAGAGTTCTACAAAAAAAAAAAA
The DNA here is from genome assembly GCF_001604975.1 of Cebus imitator. NCBI lineage: Eukaryota > Metazoa > Chordata > Mammalia > Primates > Cebidae > Cebus > Cebus imitator. Next base: position 2,301,969 of record NW_016107375.1, on the reverse strand, counting down.
AAAAAGGAAAACGAAGAAATAAGGCAAGAAAAAAGAGATAACACATGTACATTTCGATGGTTTATAAATATATAGAAAAAGACATAAAGAGAGATACAGACATACGAAAACAGATACAAACAAAGACTCAAACTAACACTGAGAAAAGAGGCACAAACAGAGACAGAAATAAAGCTTAGAAGAAAATACGTTTCTTGAGATTGGATTTGACAACAATTTCTTGGATATGACACCAAAAAACACAAGTATCAAAAGAAAAAAACAGACATGCTGGACTTTATCAAAATTAAAAACTCCTGTGCATCAAAGGACACTATCTACAGAGTGAAAAGTCAACTCACAGAACGGAAAACAGTATTTGTAAATCTGATAAGAGACTAATATCCAGAATATACTTTTAAAACTCCTACAACTCAACAACAACGAAAACCAAACAACCCAATTTAAAAATGGACGAATGACTTAAAGAGCCATTTTCCAAAGAGGATATAGAAATGACCAATAAGTACATGAAAACATACTCAACATCACTAGACACTAGGGAAACACAAAACCAGAGTGAATACTACTTCACACCCACTGGGATGGCTTTTATTAAATAAAGAAAGAAAGAAAAAAAAGAAGAGGCTAGGCACGGTGGGCTCATACCGGTAATCCAAGCACTTTGGGAGGCTGAGAGATCACTTGAGGTCAGGAATTCTAGACCAGCCTGGCCAACATGGTGAAACCTCATCTCTACTAAAAATACAAAAATTAGCCAGGCATGATGGTACACACATATAATCCCAGCTACTCAGGAAGCTGTGGCAAGAGAATCACTTGAACCTGGAAGATGGAGGCTGCAGGGAGCCAAGATCATGCCACTGCACTTCAATCTGAGTGACAGAGTCAGACTCTGTCTCAAAAAAAGAAAAAGAAAAAAGAGAAAAGAAAAAAAAAACAAAATAACAAGTGTTAGCAAGGATGCAGAGAAATTAGGACTCTTGTGCCCTGATGATATGTAAAATGATGCAGCCACTATGGCAAAAATATGGTAGTTCCTCCAAAAATTAAACATAAAATTACCACATGACCCAGCAGGTCTACTTCTGGGTAGACACCAAAAAGAAGTGAAAGGAGGGTCTTTAAGAGATAGTTGTACACTCATGTTCATAGCAACACCATTAACAATAGCCAAGAGGTAGAAGTAACCCACGTGTCTACCAACAGATAGATGGATAAATGAAATGTACATATACACAATGGAATATTATTCAGTCTTAAGAAATAAGGAATTTCAATATATGCTACAACATGAATGAACCTTGAAGACATTATGCTAAGTGAAATAAGCCAGCCACAAAAAAGATAAATATTGTATGATTCCTCTTATATGAGGCTCCTAGAGGAGTTAAACCCATAGAGAAAAAGTAGAAAGGTGGTTGCCAGGGGCTGGGGATGGGAGAATAGGGAATTAGTATTTAGTCAGTACAGAGTTTTGGTTTGCCAAGATGAAAAAGTTTTAGAGATGGATGGTGTTAATGGCTGCACAATAATGTGAATATACTTAATGTCACAGAGCTATAGAGTTTAAAATGGTTACAATGATTATTTTATGTTTTGCATATTTCACCACAATTTTTTAAGTGCATTCCAACTCCAGTTCAACTACTTACTAGATAGCTGACCTTGGGCTGGTTCATTAATTCTTTATGTCTTAATTTCCTCATATACAAAACAGAGATAGTAACACTACCCTTCATAAGACTATTATGATTAAATTATGTAATGTTGATAAAGCACTTAGAACAGTGTCTGGCACAAAGTAAATCCTCAATAAATGATAGATTCTGTCCCATTTGTCTGTGTTTGTTTTTATGCCGGTACCATGCTGTTTGGTTACTACTGCTTTGTAGTATATTTTGAAATCCGGTTATGTAATGCCTCCAGATTTGCTTTTTTTGCTCAAATATGCTTTGGCTACTCTGGGTCTTCTGTGTTTCCACAGAAATTTTAGAATTTTTTTTTCTATTTCTGTGAAAAATGTCACTGGTGTTTTGATAAGGATTGCATTGAATCTGTAGATGACTTTAGATAGCATAAACATTTTAACAATATTTATTCTCCGGTTACATAGCAAGGGATATTCTTTGCATTTATTTATGTCTCCTTCCATTTTTTTCATCAATATCTTATAGTTTTCATCACAGAGATCTTTACCTCCTCAGTTAAATTTACTGCTAGTTGTTTTTTTAATAGCTACTGTAAATGTATTACCTTCTTTATTTCTTTTTTAGATAGTTCAACAGAATCAAGAGCCCAGAAATAAATCCACACATGATTTTTGGCAAAGGCATCAAGAATACATAGTGGGGAAAGAACAGTCCCTTCGATAAATGGTACTTGGAAAACTGAATATTCACATGGAGAAAAATGAAACTAGATCCTTATCTCTATCCACTTAGAAAAATCAACTCAAAATACAGACTTAAATGTAAGACCTGAAACTATGAAACTACTTGAAGAAAACTTAGGTGAAATGCTTCAAGACATTGGTCTGGAAAGGACTTGTTGGGTAAGAGCTCAAAAGCACAGAGAACAAAAGCAAACATAGACAAATAGGATTATATCAAACTAAAAAGCTTCTGTACAACAAAGGAAACAACAAAGTGAAGAGACAATCCACAGAATAGTAGAAAATATTTACAAACTATGCATCTGACAAGGGACTCATCCAGGATACACTCAACTCAACAGAAAAAATATATGTATCATTTTAAAATGAACAAAAGATCTAGATAGACACTTCTCAAAAGACAACACATAAATGGCAACAGGTATATGAAAAATATGCTCATCACCACTAATCACCAGAAAAAGGCAAATCAAAATCACAATGAGATATCACACCACCCATCAGAACAGCTATTATTAAAAAGACAAAAAATTACAAACATTGGCAAGGATGCAGAAAAAGGGAAACTCTTATACAATGCTGGTAGGTGTTATAATTTGGATGTTTAATCCCCACAAACCTCATATTGAAATCTGATCCCCAGTGTCAGAGGTGGGGCCTAATGGGAAGTGTTTGGGTCATGGAGGCAGACCCCTTATGAACAGACTGATGCCCTCCCTCAGGAGTAACTTCTCACTCTATTCCCATTAGTACTGGTTGTGAAAATGAGCCTGGCATCTCCCTGCCCCATTGCTCATTTTCTCATTGTATCCTATCTGTACACACCAGCTCCCTTTCACCTCTGCCATGAGTGGAAGCAGCCTGAGGCCCTCATCAGATGCAGATGCTGGTGCCGGCCAGCAGAAATGTGAGCCAAATAAACCTCTTTTCTTTATAAATTACCCAGCCTCTGGTATTCCTTTATAGCCACACAAAACAGACCAAGACAGTAGAAAAGTAAATTCGTATCGCCACTAAGGACAACAGTAGAGAAGTTTTCCAACAAGCTAAAAATAGAACTACCATAAAATCCAATAATCCCACTACTGGATATAAACATTGAGTATCCCCCACCCAAAATGCTTGAGATCAGGAGCATTTCTGATTTCAGACTTTTTTTTCCTGATTTTGGAATATTTGCATTATAGTTGAGCATCCCTAATCCAAAAATCCAAAATCCAAAATAGCACAATGAGCATTATCCTCTAAGCATCAGGTCAGTGCTCAAAAAGTTTTGGATTTTGGAGCATTCTGGATTTCAGATTTTTGGATTAGGGATACTCAACCTCTACATCCTAAGGAAATGAAATTGGTATGTCAAACAGATATCTGCACTGCCATGTTTACTGCAGCATTATTCACAATTGCCAAGATATAGAATCAACCTAAGTATCCATCAACAGATGGATGGATTTTTTTTTAATGAGGTACATATACACAATGGAATACTATTCAGCCATAAAAATAAATGAAATCCTGTCATTTGCAGCACCTGGATAAACCCACAAGACATTAAGTGAAATAAGTCAAGCACAAAAGGCAAAAACCACATGATCTCACTGATCTGTAAAAACTTAAAAAGTTGATCCCATAGAGGTAAAGAGTATAACAGTGGTACCAGAGGCTCAGTAGGTCAGGCAGGGAGAGGGAGAGAGGTCAACAGGTACAGTTACATTAGATAAGAGGGTTAAGTTCTGGTGTTCTATTACACAGTAAGGTGACTACGGTTAACAATAATTACTTTACATTTCAAAATGGCTAAAATAACTTTGAACATTCTCACCACAAAGAAATAACAAGTGTTTGAGGTGATGGATATGCTAATTGCCCTGATTTAATCAGCACCCAATGTATACATGTATCAAAACATCATATAGTAGCCCATAAATACGTGTAATTATGCGTCAGTTAACAAAATAAAACTTTTTTTAAATGATAGCTATTATTTATCCCAAAATGTAGCAGTTTCCCCATAGTTAATAAATTAAAATAATGCCTCACATTTGTTTAACCCTTTAAATATCTTTCAAAACACTTTCAAATAAATACATTGGTGCAATTAAATCCCATGAAAATCTCTAAGGAGCAAGACCATTATAAACCTTATTTTTATAGATAAGCAAACTGAGGCATCCAAGGAGTTTAAAGTAAAATTCCAGGAATCAGAAGTCTGAGAAAAACAAGAACCAGCTTTAGAGCCTGGTGACTTGGTTGAAAATTATGTTTTCTTTCTGCCAGTACACATGGTTCAGCAAATTCTCCAAATGGGCAAGGCTTTTGTGGCAGCTTTAAAACCCCTCCAGAGTTCTTTTCTGTTACTGGTGAAGTGCACTTTTAAAAAAAGTGGCTCATAGCATCATGGTTTTTGACAAGAAATTTTTAGAAAAACTGTGGAAGAAAACGGATTGCTCTTAGTTCTAGCCACACGTAGTTGCTGACCACCTGAAATGGTCCAAACTGAGATGTGCTGAGGTATAAAATACATTCCAGATTTCAAATATTTTTCAAAGAATATAAAACATTTCATTATTAATTTTATGTTCATAAAATTACAATACCTGGGAAATTGGGATTAAATAAAATACATTAAAATTAAATTCACCGGTTTCATTTTACTTTTTCAATGTGGCTACTACAAAACTTTAAATTACATATGTGGCTTACCTTTTATTTCTGCTGGACAGAGCTGTTAGAACCTCCCAGCAATTAAAGGCAGTGACATGTATAAGAAATATCATACATACACACAAAGCTAAGACCTACTAACTACTTTAGTGAATATGCCATTACCTTAAGAGTCTCAGATTATATGTATATTTTATACTGTCTTTTTAACCTTACATCTTTAAGTTTCATCTAAGATTGACTTGTTTTTTGACAAGGTAACCTAGAAGTGATCCTATGATATAGTTTATGGATAGTAATTTATGGAGACTCACCATGTTAGATATTTTTTAAGTGTCTGCCAGCCTTACAGGTTCTCTCTGCTGTCTATCTGCTGCCTCCCCACCCTCTTTTCTATCTTCCCACCTACTTTTCAGAGGTGAGCAGAGGCAGACAGATATGTGCAGTATGTCTCTGCTTCTGGCCACAGCTGGCTGGTTCAGGGACAGACATCTAACCCAAGCCTAGCCCAAGTCTTAGAGAATTTAGAATTGAGATGGAAAGACAGGCTTTCCATTTGGCTGGAACTTGGCTACATAGCTGAGGGCTGTGGGAGGCCATCCTCTACCCACAGAGTGGCAGAGAAAACCATTTAGTAAGAAAGATGAGTAAAAGAGCTTTGCAGAAAGCAAGAGACATAAACAGAAAGGACTCTCAGGATTACTGATGGCTTTCCAATTCTTGGGACCAGTTCTTCCAGAAGCATAGATGTGTTCCTGACCTTGGATTCTATGAGACACTCCAGTCTCTTCATTACACCTTCCCCTTTCTCTGGCATATACTAAGTAAAATTGATTTTTGTTAACAGCCATTAGACTTCTAATTAATAAATCACTGTGATCAGATTTAATGATGCACATTAGTAGTTGGCAAGAAGTGGGAACTATGAATTACTCAGTTTATTGGATATTCAGACAAAAAGTAAAAGAGGTACAAAATGCAAAGGACTGTAAAAAGCTTTATGAAATTAATAACTAGACCACATGCATAAAATCTATTTCACTTGTGCTTCCACTTACTTCAGTCAATGGCACTCTCTTTTAAAACTGACTGGAACCAAGAGTTTCCATTATACACATGTGGCTATCATCATCTAAGCTGCTAAATTTGTTCATTCAGCAAAGATTGCCTGGGTGCCTAGGTCATGCTAGGCTCTGTGAAGGATGCTGCCTCTGCCTCCAGGCTATATGGAGGAATGAAGAGGCAAACAGAGAAGTATGAATCCTCAAACCAGCCCTGTGTGTGAGCTCACAGGATGTACACTCATGTACCATAGGAGGAATCAAAGAGGCCATCTTGGAGGAAGTAACTATTCTTCCTGAAGGGCCAAGAGAAGTCAGGCAGTCAGAACGCAAGAATAGCATATGCAGAGGCATGGCAGTCACAGACAGTCTGGCATGCCCTGGGGAGTGGTGGTTAATCAACACAGGGGAATGGCAAACTACAAAGCTGGAAAAGTATTCTGGGTGGCTATAGTATGAAGTTCAATCTCTTCACTCTTGTTTTGGGTATAAACAAAAACCAAAACAGGGCTCTGGTTTATTTTTAACACATTATTAGCCTGAAAAAGGGATTAATTCCAACACATATTAGTGAGGTTGGTTTGGACATCACTTCTTCCAGGAAGCCTTCTTTTATCAGGTCTCACCTAAGATGAGGTGAGAAGCCCATTCTCCACCACAAAAGCACTCAATCATAAAACTGGGCATGTGGCAGTAAGGTTGCCCAATTGCTTGTCTATGGCCCCCACTAGATTGTGGGCTCCTTGTTCATCACAGTATTCCCAGCCTGGTACACCACTCAGACCTTCACTACCAGAAGACAGAATTATTTCCCTTGGCTCCTTAGGAGATACTTCCCAGTCTCTAGCCCTCAAGGCAAGGTCTGCCTCTCAAGTTTAAATTTCTGCTAACATATTTTTTAAAGAAATTTATTTCTTTTACTTATTTTTTGAGACGAAGTCTTCTTTTGTCACCCAGGCTGGAATGCAGTGGGTGATCTTGGCTCACTACAACCTCTGCCTCCCAGGCTCAAGCAATCCTCCTACCTTAGCCTCCCAAGTATCTGGGATTATAGGTGCTTGCCACCACACCTGGCTAATTTTTTTTTTATTTTTAGTAGAGATGAGATTTCACCATGTTGGCCAGGCTGGTCTTGAACTCCTGACCTCAGGTGATCCACCTACCTCGGCCTCCCAAAGTGCTGGAATTACAGGCGTGAGCCACCACATCTGGACTAAAAGACATTTATTTCTTTCCAAATGTAAAAGAGCATATTCTTTTGAAGCAGTCTGATTGTCAGAATTATTATCTGGAAAGCTCCCCGCTATGGTGAGCAAGCCAGCACCTGCCACTTTGTGACTATGTCCCTCAGGCCTGAATCCCCCAACATATGGCCACAATCTGAAACAACATCACTGCCACTGCCTCATTCAACAATCACCATTTTAGGGCTGAAAGACCTTCAGAGCCCACACTATAAGCTTCAAGAGAACAGGACAATCTCATTCACTCATACATCCCCCACATGCCTGATGCAGTGGCTCAGCCAGAAAGGAAAAAAAAAAAAAACTTGGTAATTATTTATTAACTGAAGGAGTCAGAGAGCTCTGTTTGTTGCAGGATGCCTGCAATTTCTGCACTCTGAAGTGTTACTTATTTCTACAAAGGAAATCAGACAGGCACACCCCTGCCAAAAGCAACACACCGATTTGTTATAATAGAATTCCTTTCCTCTCATCCTTCCATCCTTCAATTTTCTAAACTTCTTGGAACATTTTAAGAATAATCTGCTTTCCCATTTGCTTGATTTAGAGCTATAACGAGGTGGTAAGGAAGTGGGGTGGTTGGTAACTGTTGCTGCCTGTTACAAGCATCTATGCACAGTACTGTTTTAGTTAAACAAATGAGCTCAGATGTTCTGGCAGCAGGCAACTAACAAATCATCATTTGCAGTAAATAAAAGTAAAATGGTACTGTAAAAATATGCCAGTGTTTCCAAGAATATTACAATTAGAAACCAAATGTTGTTTCTGAAGGCAGATTTGGGCAGTAAAAACATGTAAAAGGCGGCAAAAGGCAGTGTCAAGTATTAATACTAATTCAGACTAAATAAATTAATATCACACAGTATACTTCCGGCTTAAGGTACACTTAAATTTCATACCTCCAGGTCAATTTGAAAACTGTCCATAGTGGGAAATTAGGGATAAATACTTAAAACTAGTAATCTCTTAGTCCAAGTGGCTAAACAAACTAAACTCTCAACAATCATACGGATCCAATGACCAGGTGCGACTCTCCCTGAAGCAATGCTCTTACTAGAAGTCTTCTTCTCAGAGGACGGCCACACTATCACTCTGGCAGTGACATAAACAGATGGGAGTCACAAAACTGGAATCCCATTTTGTTTGTTTTCAGTGATACATAATAACTGTAAATATTTGTGGGATACATGTGGTATTTTGATACGTGTACACAGGGTGTAATGATCCAATCAGGGTAACTGGGACATCATTGAGATGATTCTCAAGTATTTATCATTTCTTTGTGTCAGTTTTGCTGGTGATATCACAATGAACAATGACTATGGGACTGGAGAACTATGCCCAAGAATTATTCTCTCTCTTTCCCTCTACACACACACACACACACACACACACACACACACACACACACAGAGAGAGAGAAAGAGAGAGAGAGAAGGTTAAGAACCTTCACTGCGCTACTTGGAAGATAATTTAGTAAGGAAGCAGTTATGAAAATTTTTACAACTAGGCTGGGTGCAGTGGCTCACGCCTGTAATCCCAACCCTTAGGGAGGCCAAGGCAGGTGGATCACCTGAAGTCAGGAGTTCGAGACCAGCCTGGCCAACATGGCAAAACTCTGTCTCTACTAAAAATACAAAAATTAGCTGGGTATGGTGATCTGTGCTTATAATCCCAGCTACTTGGGAGGCTGAGGCAGGAGAATCACTTGAACCCAGGAGGTGGAGGTTGCAGTGAGCCAAGATCAGGACATTGTACTCCAGCCTGGGTGACAAGAGGAAAACTCCATCTTAAAAAAAAAAAAAATGTTCACAACTATAGGGAAAGCTCTTAAACATTACCATTGCCACTTCTGGGCTATATTCTATTTGCTTTCTTCCTTTGATTTCATGAAGAGAATCTCCCTAGGGAAACAGCTGTCATCAACCTCAACCTCATACCTTCTACATGCTTCCACAGGAGCTTATGCTACAAAATTCCAACAATGATCACCAATAATACAACCAAGTTATTTCTAAGTTATGTCTCAATCAATGTAATCTATGCCATCTCTACTGAGCCTACCAACATATATTATGACAAAGTTACCAGGAAATGTAGGTTGCAAAGAAGACTGGTAAGGTAAGTCAGAGCAAAAGAATGAACTATCCCTAAAGAAGAAAAAAACAAAAACAAAAAAAAACAGAATGAAGTATCTTTATGTCATGCTAAGGAGTTTGGATTCCATCCTATATCTAATGGGGAGTCACTAAGCAGAAAATAAAATGCAAACACTAACAAAACTCTTAGAGCAGCAGCCAGATGACCCGGGTATATAATGGTTAAATATCTGACCCTAGCTACAACCATCTTGAGATTTTAGGGGGAAAAAAAAAAAAGATGAGAATGACAGAAATAATCGTAACGTCTCCACTAGTGCATATGGTAAAGTCTAACCATGTGCCCACAACAATCCCTATATAATTAACCACTGCCGCCAAGTGTCCAGCTAGTAGATTTGGATGAATCGCCGTTACTAAATCATAACACAGTCAAGTACATCATCTTTAAAAATTCTTGTTTAATTCCACTAAAATTCTAGACCAAATTGAAATACTAGGAAGAAATTCGAACAGCAAGAATATGGAATGTCTCTGCACTCACTGTATTTACAGGCAGATCATGTTTAAAATATATACACTTAGTGTACTCTATCTCTCAGTTTAACCACTGCCATAAATTAACAAACTCCTGCACACTGTTCACATAGATTTCCAATCATGTGCTTGTTACTGAAAAGCAGGTATGTCCCTGGTATAATAGAAAGAGATCAGTTTTTGAAGCAGCATATTTAAGTTCCAACTTCTTCAGTAACTATTGGTTACCTAGCCACGTTACTTAATTTGAGAATCTCGGTCCTCATCTGTAAAATAAAGGTAAAGATGCCACCAACTCACAGGACAGCAATGAAGATGATATGGCAATGTGTGGAAAGTGCCCAGCACACAGCTCAATAAATGTGAGTTCCCTAACTCCCCAACAACAACAAAACCCTCAAGTATTAAACTGTCAAGTATTTATTTAACCCTTAATACACACTTAAATTACTAAAGTAACTTATCAGCCTTCCCTTATCTTCCCCTGCATCGGGCAGGAGGAGAGAATAAATATCATCTAGTAATTTTGAAATGATTATACACTTTGAAATAATACCAAAGCAGCTCTATTAAACAACTGTAGGTAATCTACTTTGATTTTATTTACATTAATGGTTCATTACAGTAGAAGTACAAACCTAGCAGATGACAAAATCAATATCCTTGTTCACATCCAGAAAAATTCTCAGTATCAAGCACCTTATATTCGTATGTTTTATAGTTTACAAGTTAGTTCTGAATATTTCATTTGAAACAGCCATCTTGTGAAAAAGGAATAATAGATAGTATTTCTATTATAGGTGAGACATTGGCACTGATAAAGAAAATACTAAGTGGTGGAACAAAGACATAAGTCTAGGTTATTTTATACTACTTTTTAAAAATTTCAACTTTTATTTTAGATTCAGGGGGGTACATGTGCAGGTTTGTTACATGGGTATATGGTATGATGCTGAGATTTGGGATATGAATGATCCCATCACTCAGGTAGTGAGCATAGTACCCAACAGATTTTTAACGCTTGTCCCTTTCCTTCTTCCCCCCATAGCAGCCCCCAGTATCTATTGTTGTCATCTTTATATACATAAGTAATCAATGTTTAGTTTTCACTTATATGTAAGAACATGCAGTATTTGGTTTTCTGTTCCTATGTTAATTTGCTTAGGATAATGGCCTCTAGCTGCATCCATGTTGCTTGCAAAAAATATTATTTCATTCTTTTTATGGCTGCATAATATTCCATGGCATATATATATATCACATTTTCTTTATCCAATCCGCTGTTGCTTTTTCTGTTTTGCTGTTGTTTTGTTGTTTATGATGTTTTTTAGATGGTGTTTCACTCTTGTTGCCCAGGCTAGAGTGCAATGGTGATCTCAGCTCACTGCAACCTCCACCTCTCAGATTCAAGCAATTCTCCTGCCTCAGCCTCCTGAGTAGCTGGGATTACAGGTGTAAGCAACCACACCTGGCTAATTTTTGCATTTTCAGTAGAAGTGGGGTTTCACCATGTTGGCCAGGCTGGTCTTGAACTCCTGACCTGAAATGATCTGCCCACCTCAGCCTCCCAAAGTGCTGGGATTAGAGGCAGGAGCCACTGCACCCAGCCAGTAATCCAACGTTGAAAGGCACCTAGGTTGATTTGATGTCTTTGCTATTGCAAATACTGCTGCGATCAATATACAAGTACATATGTCTTTTTGGTACAATTATTTATTTTCTTTTGAATATATACCCAGTAATAGGATTGCTGGGTGAAATGGTAATTCTGTTTTAAGTTCTTTGAGAATTCTCCGGACTGTTTTCCATGGTGGCTGAACTAATTTACATTCTCATCAGTGATGTATAAGCATTCCCTTTTCTCCGCAGCCTCACCAGCATCTGTTGTTTTTTTGCCCTGTTAATAACAGCCATTGTGACTGGTGTGAGATGGCAAATCACTGTGGTTTTGATTTGCTTTTCTCTAATGATTAATGATGTGGAGCACTTTTTCATATATTTGTTGGCTTCTTAAATGTCTCCTGTTGAAAACTGTCCATTCATGTCTTTTCCCCACTTTCTAATGGGGTTTTTCAGTTTTTGCTTATTAAACTGTTTATATTCCTTATAGATTTTGGATGTTAGATGTTTGTTGAATGCAGTTTGCAAATATTTTCTTCCATTCTGTAGGCTGTCTGTTTACTCTGTTGACAGTTTATTTTGCTGTGCAGATGCTCTTTAAACAGATTCCACGTGTTAATTTTTGTTTTTGTTGCGATTGCTTTTCAGGACTTAGTCACAAATTCTTTCCCACGGCCGATGTCCAGAATGGTGTTTCCTAGGTTTCCTTGTAGGACTCTTACAGTTCGAGTTCCTGCATTTAAATCTTGAATCCATCTTCAGTCAAACTTTTTATATGGTGAAAGGTAGGGGTCCAGTTTCATTATTCTGCATATGGCTAGCCAGCTCTCCCAGCACCATTTATTGAATAGGAAGCCGTTTCCTTATTGCTTACTTTTGTCCACTTTGACAAAGATCAGATAGCTGTAGGTGTAGGACTTTATTTCTCTATTCTGTTCCGTTGGTCTGTTTTTGTGCCAGTACCACGCTGGTTTTTGTTACTGTAGCCTTATAATATAGTTTGAAGTCAAATAATATGATGCCTCCAGGTTTGTTCTTTTTGCTTAGGATCATTTTAGCTATTCAAGCTCTTTTTTTGGTTACATATGGTTTTTTGAACAGCTTTTTTCTAATTCTGTGAAAAATGACATGGTAGTTTCATAAGAATTGTATTGAATCTGTGGGCTGCTTCAGAGAGTATGGCCATTTTAACAATGTTAATTCTTCCAATCCATGAGTATAAAATGTTTTTTCCATTTGTGTTGTCTATGATTTTTTTCAGCAGTGTTTTCTTGTTCTTCTTACAGGGATCTTCCACCTCCTTGGATAGATGTATTCCTAGATATTTTGTTTTTTTGTGAAGCTGTTGTAAATGGGATTGCATTCTTGATTTGGCTATAAGCTTGAACATTATCAATGCATAGAAATGCTACTGATTTTTGTACATTGATTTCATATCCTACTGAAGTCATTTATCTCCTCTAGGAGCCTTCTGGAGGAGTTCTTAGGATTTTCTAGAAGTATACTGCCAGCAAAGACAGATGGTTTGACTTCTTCTTTTCTTATTTGGGTACTTTTTATTTCTTTCTCTTGTCTGATTGTTCAGGCTAGATGTCCATAATTTTTTTTTTTTAAGAAAGAAAATGGCTATTACTTTGGCTGTGCATGGTGGCTCATGCCTGTAATCCCAGCATTTTGGGAGGCCAAGACAGGCAGATGACCTGAGGTCAGGAGTTCAAGACCAGTCTGGCCCCAACATGGTGAAACCCCATTTCTACTAAAACAACAAAAATTAGCCAGATGTAATGGCTCATGACTATAATCCCAGCTACTCGGAAGGTTGAGACATGATAATTACTAGAACCTGGGAGATGGAGGTTTCAGAGAGCCGAGATCACACCACTGCACTCCAACCTGAGTGACACAGTGAAACTCTGTCTCAAAAAAAAAAAAGAAAAATGAAAGAAGTGGCTATTACTTTTTATTATTGTAAAAATGAACCATCCCAAAATCACAAGGAGGTAACACTACATACCTATCAAAATTGCAAAAATAAAAAATAGTGACATCATCAAATGCCAGTGAGGAGGCAGATAAACTGGCTCTCTCATACATTGCTGGTGGGAAAGTAAAGTGACACAACCACTCTGGAAAGCCATTTGGCAATTTCCTATAAAGCTAAATATGCACTAACTATACAACACAGCAACTGCACTCTTGAACACTCATCTCAAAGAAATGAAAACTTATGTTCACTCAAAAACTTGTACATGAATTTCGAAGCAGTTTTATTCATTACAGCCAAAAAAGTGGTAATGATCCAAATGTCCCTCAATGAGTGACTGCCTAAACAAAGTATACAACTTAGCAATTAAAAATGAATGAACAAGTGAGACCCATGATAACTTCTAATGGATCTCAAAGACACTATGCTGAGTGAAAAGAGCCCGTCTCAAAATATTACGTAATGTAAAATTTCATTTATATAATATTGCTGAAATAAAACTACAGAGATGGAAAACTGATTAGTGGCTGCCAGGGATTAGGTATGGGGATGGGGAAGAGAGGATGGGTGTGGCTACAAAGGGTAAGTACTGTATCTTGATCATGGTTGGTTACATAAATCTGCTCACATGATAAAATTGTATAGAACTTTACATAAACATGCAAATGAATAACTGTGTTAGTCCATTTTGCATGGCTATAAAAGAATACCTGAGCCTCAATAATTTATAAAGAAAAGAGTTTTAATTTGTTCACGGTTCTGCAAGTTGTATAGGAAGCATGATGTTAGCATCTGCTCAGCTTCTGGTAAGGCCTCAGGAAGTTTAACATCATTGCAGAAGGTGCAGAGCCAGCATATCACATGGCAAGAAGAAGCAGGAGAGAGAGCGAGGGAAGAGATGCCATACTCTTTTAAACAACTAGATCTTGTGTGAACCAACTGAGCAAGAATTCACTCATCACCAGGGGGATGGCACCAGTCATTCACGAGGGATCTGCCACCATGACCAAACACTTCTCACCAAGCCCTACCTACCTCCAATACTGGAGGCCACATTTCAACATGATATTAGGAGGGGACAAAAATATCCAAACCATATTACTAACTGCTAAAATCTCAATCAGCTCTGGGGATTGTACCAACTGATTGTCAGTTTCCTATTTTTTATACTGTACTGCAGTTATACAAGATGTTACTGTTGGAGGAACTATAGGAGCTAAAGAACCACCCTGTACATTTTTGCAACTTCTCATCAACCTAAATTATTTCCAAGTAAGTTTTAAAAACTGAACCAGTCAGGTGCAGTGGCACATGCCTGTAGTGCCAGCTACTCAGGAGGCTGAAGGGAGAGGACACCTTGAGTCCAGGAATTCAAGAACAGCCT